>NC_083433.1:16556929-16711929 GCF_020745735.1 Hemiscyllium ocellatum
TTGTTAAGTTTTCCTGTTAATCCCTGTCTCTCTCTATCCAGTCAAAATTTTCTGACTCCCATTTTAATTTGCAAATTCAAGGCTTTTCTCCTTCTTGCATTCCATTGGTCTCGGAATCCCAGCCAACTCTGCCTGCTCAATATTGGAATTTCTTATTCTCTTTCAAGTTTCAGGTATGGAACCAATACCTCGACAAGTTAGGTAAGTGCATGAAAATGCAAGGAATGGAGGGATGTGGAACAGGGACAGGCAAAAGGGAATAGTTTAATGTGGCGTTATGTTCACACAACATTGTAGGCCAGAAGGCCTGTTCCTGTGCTGTACTGTGTTACTTACTCTGTTCTAATTTCTGCCCTTGCAAAGCCGACTTTTAAATCAGATTCTTGCTCCATTAGTATCATCTTCAAATTAATCTTTGTTAATGGCGACAAGAGAGTTATGGAGCCATCCAGCACAGAAACAGACCCTTCGGTCCAATCAGCCCATCATCCCACACTAAACCAGCCTCACCTGCTAACACTTGACCCATATCCCTCCAAACATTTCCCATTCATTTATTTATCTGAATGCCTTTTAAATATTGGACACACATCCACCACTTCCTCTGGAAGTTCATTCCACACACAAAGTATTCGCTGTGTAAACAAATTGCCCCTATGTCTTTTTAAAATCTTTCTCCTCTCACCTTATAAACATGGTTTTGAAATCCCCGACATCCTAGGGAAAAGACACCTGCCATTCACGTTTACTGAAACAAACAAACTAAAAACAAAATTGACCAAACAGTTATTCAGTAGGCGGGTATCAACAAAGCTGAAAATGTGTTGCTGGAAAAGCGCAGCAGGTCAGGCAGCATCCAAAGAGCAGGAGAATCGACATTTCGGGCATGAGCCCTTCTTCAGGAATGTCCGAAACGTCAAATCTCCTGCTCCTTGGATGCTGCCTGACCTGCTGCGCTTTTCCAGCAACACATTTTCAGCTCTGATCTCCAGCATCTGCAGTCTTCACTTTCTCCTCGAAGGTATCAAAAAAGGCTCATTTTACCTTTAAATAAAAGTTCATCTCACACCACAGTTACATGCTGCTTAACGAGGCATGTATTCTTTGGGAATCAGCCACTCCTGCTGGCCTGTTTCATTTCTTTAGGTTTAGCCTTTATTTCGGTTTAGGTTTTATTGTCATGTGTACTCAAGTATGAGGTACAAGGCTACAGTGAAAAGTATACACAGTCACCTTAGGTACAAAGTACCTAGGCATAAAATCCTGGTTTCATAAATTGAGGCATAAAGAAAGAAGATAAAAAGTTCATTTCCTCCTTTCCCAGTCAGGTACCTTCCAATTCCCAAGCTGACTTGGACAGTGAGGGTTTCCCTGGGAGTTCCTCCCTTTGGCTAAGTGAAGCTTCTAGTCTCGATTCATCCTCACAAACTCTAATCTTCCATCAGAGCACCAGCTCCTGTGTGGCAAATCATGAAGATGGAGGTTTCTCTGTTTCAGACGCAAGACTGGCAGGGTATTGACCATTGAACCCTCTGTGGACAATACTTACAAAATAATGACCATCTCAGAATCAGAGCATGATCATTCGTGGGAATATTGACCTCACGTAGGTGAAACTCATTCACCAAAGCGGAGGTGCTGGTAAACTCAGAATATTCCCCATCAAATCACAGAATCCCTACAGCCTGGAAGCAGGTAACTTGGCCCATTGAGTCCACACAAACCCTTTGAAGACCATCCCTATAACCCTGCATTTCCCATGGCTAACCCACCTAGCCTGAACCATCCCTGGGCACAGTGAGCAATTCAGCATGGCCAATTCAGCTGACCTGCACATCTTCGGACTGTGGGAGGAAACCCATACAGACGCGGGGAGGATGTGCAAACTCCACACAGACAGTCACCTGAGGCGGGAATCAAAGCCGGCTCCCTGTGAGGCAGTAGTGCTAACCACTATTGCCTCATGCTTTGCATATGAATCAACTCAGGATGTGGAGATGATCAAATCAAACCCTCTATAGCTTTACAGAAATGGGATGTTCCATCAAAAGGTGGGGGAATTAAGTCAATCATTGTTTAAGTGTGACTTTTTTTTAGGTATGTCTTTAGGATCAGAGAGAAGGATGTACAATGTTAACCGTGCGCAGGAGCGATTACATCCCCAGATGGAACAGCCTTGCCTCAGTGGCCATCAAAGATGAGCATTGCTTTGTAGAATGAAGGGTGAGAGGTACAGCAAATGTGAGTACTGACTGAAATTGAAGGGAGCAGGGTACGGACATATATAAGTTATCAATGGGACAGAAACAGTTTGAAAATTGTTGAGTTGTACTGAATGATAATCCTTCACAATGTTGCCCCATCCAGACAGAATCAGTTTAGACGCTGGATTTAGAGCATGAGAGGTTAGGTACAAATTTATTGAGCCAATGTATGCCTCCAGTGGTTAATTCCGAACCATGGACCAGAGGTTAGAAACCCCTGAGAGACCTTACTCCCCATTTCATATAATCAATGAACAATTCAGGACCAAATGAGGCTCTTTGGCCCCTTATACCTCTTTGGGAGAGCCATCCAAATAATTTATCTTCCCCACTCTGCATTCCCATAGCTTTATAAAACAATTCCCTTCAGATATTTATCAAATTCTTGTTTCGAAAACTACCTTTGAATTTTGCATTCCAAATCACTGCATCAAAATATCGTGTTTCTTCAGGTCTCGCTAATCACCTTTGAATTTTTGTCTTCACGTTATCAATGCGGTTGTTGCTGAATCTGTGGATTTTTTGAGCCTCAAGAGATTACAAAATATAAGCAGGATGGGTGGGGAGCTGTGAAATGTCACCGTATGAGTCAAACATATCAACCCACTACACAAAGGTTAAAATAGCACAAAACCGAACGGACTACCTGGTATCGACAGCAGAATCATCAATGTCTTCCCGTCGACGTTTTCTTCACTAAGATCTGGGGGGATGGGGGAGTGGGATTTGTGCCAAAATTGGAGTAAGTGTCCTACAGACCAGTCGAGGCTGCAGTCTGACATAGCCATAACCACCACATCATGCCTTGCGCTGTCCCAGACACCACTGGGTATCTCTAGGTATGTCCCCCCACCCAGGGACCCAGCAGAAATTGTGGCCTGGTGGCATGCAGTCAGGGTGGAGTTGTCTTGGGAGTTGTTAACGTTGACTCTAGACCCCCATGAAGCCTCAGGTCAACTCTGGTCAAGAAGAGCTTTTGCCGATTACCACCTACTGCTCCAACTGAACTGACCAATGAGTACCAATTAGTGGGCGGCACGGTGGCACAGTGGTTAGCACTGCTGCCTCACAGCGCCTGAGACCCGGGTTCATTTCCCGACTCAGGCGACTGACTGTGTGGAGTTTGCACGTTCTCCCCGTGTCTGCGTGGGTTTCCTCCAGGTGCTCCAGTTTCCTCCCACTGTCCAAAGATGTGTGGGTCAGGTGAATTGGCCATGCTAAATTGCCCATAGTGTTAGGTAAGGGGTAAATGTAGGGGTATGGGTGGGTTGCGCTTCAGCGGGTCGGTGTGGACTTGTCGGGCCGAAGGGCCTGTTTCCACACTGTAAGTAATCTAATCTAATCTACTCCTCGCTGTTGAACTTGGAAGAAGCAGAGGGTTACAAAATGCCCAGAATGCTCTCTGAGTGGGCCCTCATTGCCCATCAGCAAGCGTGTTAACCTTGGGGGGAGGACTGAAGAACATGGAGGCTACAATAGGCCTGTGGTTAAAGGTGAAGTAACCAACAGGAGGGTAGAAACCAGCTTTGACAGGAGTAACCAACGCACAGTCCTTGTGGGAACAAAGTATCATCTTCAATGTAAGGAACTGGCTTAAAGTGTTGTGTGATTTGACATGGGCTAAATGGGAAAGATTCTGAACAGCTCCAAACCAGGCTCCCATAGATATTGTAGGCCATCAGCAGAAGAATTGTTTTCAACCACAATCTGTACCTGACATATTAACCTTAAAACAGAAGCTCATCCCTGGTTCATTGGAGTGTGCAGGAGGATGTGCCAGGCAGACCTGAAATTAAGGTGCCAACCCTTGGTGAAGCTACAAAACAGGACTACCTGCAAAAGCAGCCAGTGATAGACAGAGCTAAGCAACTTGGCAACCAATAGATTAGATCAAAGCTCTGCAGTCCCTGTGTGTCTATTTGAGAGTGGTGGTGTACAATTAAACTCGAAGAGGAGGAGGCTCTATAAATACTCCCATCTTCAATGAGCAAATCAGTCACGTGACAAGACTGAAGTCTTTAGAATATTGTCTCCTTGAAGTGCCGAGTAGATGATCTATCTCAGCCTGCTCCAGGGGTCCCCAGCATCCCAGGGGTCAATCTTGAGCCAACTCAATTCACATGAAATCAAAGAACTGCACTGGATCCTGCAGAAGTCCTGAGCCCTGACAACATTCCTAGCCACGCTGTTCCAGCATAGCTACAACACTGGCATCTACCTGGTAATGTGGAAAATCATCTGCCTACAATCAACCCACACAGGTGAAGAGGAATCCAGTTGAGCCAACTAGCACCATATCAATCTGCAAACAACTCCGGTACAGTCCCCATCTCTGAACTAGGAGACCTGCATTCGAGACATAGAGTTATATTATCATAAGAATGATGGCACAGAAACAGGCCCTTCAGCCCATTGCATCAATGCTAGGCAAAATAACCACCTGACTATTCTGACCCCATTGCCCAGCTTTTGCCATAGCCTTGTATTCCTTGGCATCACAAGTGCAAATCTAAATCCTTCTTCCAGGTTCTGGGGGTCTCTGTCTCTCCCACCCTTAGAGCCTGTGAGTTCCAGATTTCCACCAACCTCTGAGGTAAATCATAAACTCTCTGAGCAGGTTGACTTAAAACATCAAAAAGTGATGAAAAGGGGAGATGATTGACAGTGCTGTCTGGACACTTATTCAGCAATAACTGTTTTAGTCTGGATCGATCTGTTCAGATAAGCTCAGAACCCACCTCAAAGCATTACTTCAAACATTAAGAAGATATACATGACAGTCTAGAATACCTCCATTGTGGAAGCAGACCCTTTAGCCCATCAAGACTACACAATCTGCCCAAATACTATCCTACCCCGACCTACCTTCCATAACTCTGCATTCCTCATGGTTAACCCACCTAGCCTGCACATCTTTGGACTGTGGGAGGAAACCAGAGCATCCAGCAGAAACAGGGAGAATGTCCAAGCTCCACACAGATAAGTCCCCTGAAGATGGAATCAAACCCAGGTGCCTGGTGCTGTAATGCGGCAGTGCTAAACACTGAGCCACCAATCCACAGACATTTTTGCTTTGAACTGATTGAAGTTCCAATCTTCTAGCAGACTCCCTATTGCGGTCGCTCTTACATCACTGTACATATCAAGTGTTCAAGTGCATATTAATTAAAGCTCTACCTCAGTAATCATCACCTCATTCATGGTCTGTTTTGATTCTATCAAAGGTACGGAGTTCCTGACCTCAAATCTGCCTGGCTTCACTCAGGAACAAACAAAAACATCGAATCCTTTGGGGGCCTGAATGAAATAGGCAGTGACAAGAAATCTGCCAGAAACACATGAGAAGTCTAACAAAGTCGACTTTGGGGAAAACTCACTGAATCTTCCAACAAAGCTCCTGATGTGAGATTCTGACGAGCAGCAGCGAGTTGTCTGTTGCTTGTTAAAGACCTTACTAAGTGCAAGTTCCACCTCATTAATGTGCAGTTTCCTGTCCTTACCACCTGCTGCAAGTAAACTAGACTCTGAGAACTCCCAATACAGAAGCCCGAGCAGGTATTGAGAGTCAGGGGGAAGTGAGGACTGCAGATGCTGGAGACCAGAGTTGAAAAATGTGATGCTGGAAAAACACAGCAGGCCAGGCAGCATCCTGATGAAGGGCTTATGCCTGAAACGTCGATTCTCCTGCTCCTCGGATGCTGCCTGGCCTGCTGTGTTTTTCCAGCATCACATTTTTCAACTCAGATATTGAGTCATACAGTCATAGAGATGTACAGCATAGAAACAGACCTTTTGGTCCAACACATCCATGCCAACCAGATATCCTAAACTCATCTAGTCCCATTTGCCAATGTTTGGTCCATGTCCCTCTAAACCCTTAAATGTTGTAATTGTACCGGCCTCCACCACTTCCTCTGACAGCTCATTCCATATACGTACCAGCCTCTGTGTGAAAAAGATGCTCCTGAGGTCACTTTTAAACCTTTCCCCTCTCATCTTAAGCCTATGCCGTCTACTTCTGGACTCCCCCACCCCAAGGAACAGACCTTGTCTATCCATGCCCCTCATGATTTTACAATCCTCTATAAGGACGTCCCTCAGCCTCTGATGGTCCGGGAAAACAGCCTATTCAGCCTCCCCCTACACTGCTGTCTGACACAGCAGTCAATCCACACAGCTACTGCCTTTGCTGTTTGAGTTTAAGTATCTCTGGACATTGGAGTGCGTCTAAGGAAAATCCTCAAGGACCTGGTGACTTCAGCTTGCTCCAAAGGATTTCCATGTTGGACACCAGATGCCAATATCTCTGGCATGTGCCGTGGGCACCAGCCGAATGTATCCCATGGCACATGTCATCCTCAATCAGCCCTCATGATAGATCCTCTATTCAGTTACAGAGCACTTCTGCATTTCATTGCTGTGCCCTGGATACCACCTGGTAATTCTCACTGCAATGCTGCAGCAGGGTTACTGGGTGCTCAGGGACACTCACACCCAACCACAGGGATTGGGCAATACAGTGACTCAGTGGTTAGGTCAGGCAGCATCCAAGGAGCAAGAGAATCGACGTTTCGGGCATGAGCCCTTCTTCAGGATAGGCTTTCCTGAAGAAGGGCTCGTGCCCGAAACGTCGATTCTCCTGCTCCTTGAATGCTGCCTGACCTGCTGCGCTTTTCCAGCAACACATTTTCAGCTCCAATCTCCAGCATCTGCAGTCCTCACTTTCTCCCCGACTCAGTGGTTAGCACTGCTGCCTCACAGCACCAGGGATCCAGGTTCAATTCCAGCCTCAGGCGATGATATGTGTGAAGCTTGCAATTTCTCCCCGTGTTTGCGTGGGTTTCCCTCAGGTGCTCCGGTTTCCTCCCGCAGTCCAAAGACGTGAACATTCGGTGAGTTGGCCATGGTAAATTGCCCACAGTGTTCAGGCATGTATAGGTTAGGTACATTAGTCAGGAGTACATAGAGGGTAAGGGGAATGGGTCTGGGTGAGTTACTCTTCTGAGGTTCAGTGTAGACTTGTTGGGCCAAATGGCCTGTTTTCACATTGAATTAAAAATCACACAACACCAGGTTATAGTCCAACAGGTTTATTTGGAAGCACTAGCTTTCGGAGCGCTGCTCCTTCATCAGGTGGTTGTGGAGTATAAGATCATAGGATACAAAATTTTTAGCAAATGTTTACAGAGTGATGTAACTGAAATTATATATTGAAAAAGACCTGGATTGTTTGTTAAGTCTCTCATCTTTTAGAATGACCATGTTGGTTTCAGTTCTTTTATATGGAAATCCCAGAATTTTCTTAAAGTTGCGTTCTCGAGTGAACCTTAACAATAGGTGCTATGTTGGCCCAGATAATGTATTGAAGGTGCAAGGTGTTCTGTGTGAGACTGACTGTGCCTCAATGTTCAGACTCATTCTAATCTAAAAAAGGGATTTACAGAATCTTACATAAAACCATGTAGGTGGTAACAAAGTTAAAAATCACACAACACCAGGTTATAGCGCAACAGGATTAATTGGAAGCACTAGCTTTCCTGATGAAGGAGCACTCCGAAAGCTAGTGTACTTCCAATTAAACCTGTTGGACTATAACCTGGTGTTGTGTGATTTTTAACTTGGTACACCCCAGTCCAACACCGGCATCTCCAAATCATAAGTAGTTACAGTTACTCTTCGGAGGGTTGGTGTGGACTTGTTGGGCCGAATGGCCTGTTTCTGTACAGTAGGGATTCTATGGTTCTATGATAACTGCCTGGCGAAGGAGGAGCGCTCTGAAAGCTTGTACTTCCAAATAAACCCTTTGGACTATAGCCAGGTGTCGTGTGATTTTTAACTTTATCTCGAGTGAGTGAGGGAAAACGTTGTGGGAGTGGAACAGCGTGAGGTTTGGCCGGAGGTGGGTGTAGTCAGAGATAGTGTGAGTGTGAGGTGGTGGTAGTCACCTTGCCAGAGTGGAGAAGGACCTTGTTCCTACAGTATTCCTCCAGGCAGCTAGGGCTGCATTGGCCCAGGAGGCACTCGGGAAAGGCTGGGCAGGGTCTGGTGTCATAGCCTCCATTGCTGGTCCGGGGGCAAGAAAACGTTCTGCCTCTACACCATCTCATCCAACACCATCTCCAGATCTCTGCCCAGAAGATGAATCACCAATTTTCCTTCCAGTTCCATGACTGGGGCAAACACTGGGAACCATAAAGGGTGATGGTGCTTACCCTGGATACATCTCCAATCCAGAGGTGACCTTGCTCTTGGCATTGAGAAAACATTTGACTAACGAACTTCAAGGAATCTTAAAAGAGAGTGAAGTCAGTGACAATCTAATGGAAATGTCTTCACTGGTTAGTCTCATACCCAGGAAGATGGTGATGGTTGTTAGAGACTGGCGATCTCAGTCCCAGTACATCTCTGCAGGAGCTCCTCAGGATAGTGTCCCAACCACCTTCAGATGTTTCCTTAATAATCTTCCTTTCAATGTAAGGACAGACATGGGGATATTTGCAGATACTTACACCATGTACAGAATGGTTTATGGTTTCTCAGATACAAGAGCATTATTGCCTGGATGAAGCAAGACCTGGATGTCATCTGAGCTTAAGCTGATCATAACATTTGTGGCACACACAGAGTGCCAGGAAATGACCATCTCCAGCTGGCAGTCAGGCTGGGGCTATTATCCCTGGAGCATCAATGGCTGAGGTGTGACCTTATAGAGATTTATATTATCATGAGGGGCGTGGATCGGGTGAATAGCCAAGGTCTTTTTCCCAGGTTGGGGAGTCCAAAACTAGAAGGCATAGGATTGAAGTGAGAGGGGAAAGGTTAAAAGGGACCCTTCCACACAGAGGGTGCGCATGTATGGAACGAGCTACTAGACGAACAGGTGGAGTCTGTTACAATTACAACATTTAAAAGGCATCTGGAAGGGTATATGAATAGAAAGGGCTGAGAGGGATGTAGGTCAAATGCTGGCAAATGGGACTAGATCAGACTGGGGTATGTGGTTGGCATGGATGAACTGGGATAAAGGATCAGTTTCCGTGCTGTATGATTCTGTAAGTAAGAATCCAACCAGTCCCCCTTGACACTCAACATCCCTAACATCAACATTACCAAGCATTATAATTGACCAGAAAATAACTATGAGAAAGTGAGGACTGCAGATGCTGGAGATCAGAGCTGAAAACGTGTTGCTGGAAAAGCGCAGCAGGTCAGGCAGCATCCAAGGAGCAGGGGATTCGACGTTTCGGGCAAGAGCCCTTCTTCAGAAAAGATTCCTGAAGAAGGGTTCATGCCCGAAACGTCGAATCTCCTGCTCCTTGGATGCTGCCTGACCTGCTGCGCTTTTCCACCAACACATTTTCAGCTCAGAAAATAACTATACCAGCCAATTAAAAATCCATGGACTGAAAGAGCAGGTTGGCTTTGGACTCTGCAATGCGAAACTCTCTTTGTCATTGCCCGGTCGACAATCTACAAGGCACCAGTGATGGTATACTCCTGTGGCCAAATGGGCCACTCACAATGATGGATTTATGGTAGATTTAACAAGAATGGACAATAACTGAGGCATGCTGGGAGATCGAGACATGCCTTGATCAAAGTGACTGTGCTAATAAACATGGTGCAGAATCCAGACAGTATTCCGGTGTGTATTGTGTGGTCTGCAGTTACCAACAGACAGTATATTACTGACCTAGTAGCTGCAGACCACACAATACAGTACACACCTGAAGTTGGGTTTGAACAGAGTCGACCAGGATACCATCCTTAGAGTGTTCAGAAACATCGCGGTGTGTGCCAGACATAGGGGTGCCTCACGCCTCTATTTGTACGTTTGCCCAACACCTCAGGAATGAATGCCTCAGGGCCACCCTACCATCGATATGCCAACACCTGGTTGGGTCCAATCCATGAGCCCTGATCAATCCATTGGTGGATTTTAAAGACCGTCGCAACAAGGCGCAAAGACTTTCAGGTATAAGAATCACCACAACACCACGCTGAGCAGCAGTAACTTGAGACTAGCCACCGTGGAGAGAAGACACCCCTGGGAGCACCGAGAGAAGACAACCAGACGATCATTGTCACATGATTCATGGCCAAGACCTAGTGAGGTGGTGTGATCATCCAGAGTTAAGTTAAGGCACAAGATGGTTGATTAGATTTACAGTGTACATTGTTAGTATTAAATTCAATTTGGTGTTCAAGTATTAATTGCATTAAATAAATAAATATTATTGTTTAGAATTATTAAGAGTCGACACGCAGTTTCTTTGCGAGATATAAGAGTTAAAGCACACTGTGTGGCAGGTGCCACATTCTCCACTTGCCTGGATGGATACAGCTCCGAGAAAACTCAAAAAGCTTGATGCCATTTGACAGACACCTCATCCACCACCTTAAATATCCACCTCTCCATCACCGATGCACAGTGGTTATAGTTCGTGCCATCTGTGAGATGGACTTCAGCACCATGTCAAGCTTCCTTTTACAGTGAGTGTTATTTCACAACCTGCATCACCTGAGAGGCAACTGCAGCAGAAATAAAGAGCATCATTGCCTTCAAGTTCCCCTCAGCGCTGTGTTCCTTCAAGAGCTAGATGTGCTAATGAGCCAAGGACCAGGATGAAGCCAGGAGGCCAACTTTCCTGTGCAGACCAGCTGGACCCCACCAGATACACACATAGTTAGCTGAAACTGGAAGTTGTAGCATGAACTGTGAAATCAATCTGTGTAAGATTTTCAACTGTACTGAATCCAAATTATGTTACTATTCTGTTACTGACCAATGACACAAGACATACAACACAAGCCGCACACCATCCTGACTTGGACCTATATCATCAGCTATAATGACTTGGGAAGTCAATGGCCAAAGTGGGTAATTTCAGGATGGGGATTGCTGCCCAACTCTAGATCCAGCTCTAGATCCTCTGTCAAAATGGCAGTGACAGAGTGTTAACGCTGACAGGTCCATAAATCTACTTCAACCAGTCTCTAGCATTCATTTAATTATGGTTCCATCAAAAATTCATTCATGGGACATGGGCATCACTGGCTAACCAGCATTTTTTTTTAGATTAGATTATTTACAGTGTGGTAACAGGCCCTTCAGCCCAACAAGTCCACACCAACCCGCCGAAGCGCAACCCACCCATACCCCTACATTTACCCCTTACCTAAAACTACGGGCAATTTAGCTTGGCCAATTCACCTGACCCGCACATCTTTGGACTGTGGGAGGAAACCGGAGCACCCGGAGGAAACCCACGCAGACACGGGAAGAACGTGCAAACTCCACACAGTCAGTCGCCTGAGTCGGGAATTGAACCCGGGTCTCAGGCGCTGTGAGGCAGCAGTGCTAACCACTGTGCCACTGTGCCGCCCACTTATTGCCCATCCCTAGCTGCCCTTAAACTGAGAGGTTCTCTAGGCCGGTTCAGAGGGCAGTTAAGAATGAACCATGTTGCTGTGGGTCTGGAGTCACAGGTAGGCCAGACCAGGTAAGGATAGCAGTTTTCTTACCAGAAGGACACCGGTAAGCCAGATGACTTTATCTAACAGCGGATCGTCAGTCAATTCTTAATTAATTCTGAATTTAAAAACTTAATTCAAGTTCCAACCTACCCTGTGACAGGATTCGGACCCCGACCCTCAAAATATGAGCTGGTTTATTTGGAGACTAATAGACTAGGGACAACCAGCCTTAGGTTATCACCCCCTCAACAGTGCAGCAAATGCAACCTATGTAAAAAAGTACAATATCTGATTTAATTGTGGTTTCTGCAGTCGCAGACAGAAAATATACAAATGTACTAACTCGTAAAATTCCTCTTAACATAAATTAACAGAATCGTCCAGATTTATATTCCACCCCATTGAGAGTCTAACAGGGTGACATAACAAGGATGGGCTTATACAGCACTGAAGACAAATGGATATCAAATCGTGCTTAAGATTACCAAAGGAGGGTCACTGGAGAGAGACGATTTCTTCTGACACGGGGGAGCACCAAACAAAGGACTGTCACTTTAAGATTAAAGCTAATCTGTTCAGGGGTAATGGCACAGTTGCCCAAAAGGGTGATGGAGGCAGACTCAACGTCACCTTTCGAAAGAAAAATGTGCAGAAACGTGACAAAGAAACAAGGAACAGGAGGCCATTCAGCCCCTCAAGCCTGCTTCACCATTCAATATGATCATGGCTGACCCTCTATCACAATGCCACTCTGATTTCCCTCCTATCGGAAGGATGTTGTGAAACTTGAAAGGATGCCGAAAAGATTTACAAAGACCTTGCCAGAGTTGGAGGATTTGAGCCACACTGAGAGGCTGAACAGGCTGGGACTGTTTTCCCTGGAGCATCGGAGGCTGAGGGGTGACCTTATAGAGGTTTATAAAATCATGAGGGACATGGATAGGGTAAATAGACAAGGTCTTTTCTCTGGGGTGGTGGAGTTCAGAACTAGAGGGCATAGGTTTAGGGTGAGAAATAAAAGGGACCTAAGGGGCAACTTTTTCATGCAGAGGGTAGTGCGTGTATGGAATGAGCTGCCAGAGGAAGTGGTGGAGGCTGGTTCAATTACAACTTTTAAAAGGCATCTGGATGGGTATATGAATAGGAAGGGTTTAGAGGGATATGGGCCGGGTGCTGGCAAAGGGGACTAGATTAGGTTGGGATATCTGGTCAGCATTGTCAAATTGGACCGAAGGGTCTGTTTCCGTGCTGTACCTCTCTGTGAGTCTCTAACACCATTTTCTCACCATCTCCCCATTCCCCTTGATGTCTGTAAAATCTAAATCTAAAAATTCTCAAGTAAATGACGTGTAGATTTAGATTCCCTACAGTGTGGAAATAGGCCCTTCGGCCGAACATGTCCATACTGACCCTCCAAAGAGCAACCCACCCAGACCCATTCCCCTACACCTAACACTACAGGCAATTTTAGTATGGCCAATTCACCCTAACCTGCACATCTTTGGACCGTGGGAGGAAACTGGAGCATCCGGAGGAAACCCACGCAGATAACATGCAAGCTCCACACAGAGAGTTTTTTTTAGATTAGATTACATTACAGTGTGGAAAAGGCCCTTCGGCCCAACAAGTCCACACCGACCCACCGAAGCGCAACCCACCCATACCCCTACATTTACCCCTTACCTAACACTATGGGCAATTTAGCATGGCCAATTCAGCTGACCCACACATCTTTGGACTGTGGGAGGTAACCGGAGCACCCGGAGGAAACCCACGCAGACACGTGGAGAACGTGCAAACTCCACACAGTCAGTCGCCTGAGTCGGGAATTGAACCTGGGTCTCAGGCGCTGTGAGGCAGCAGTGCTAACCACTGTGCCACCGTGCCGCCCAGTAGGGCTTTGTGGAAAGAGCAGAGGGGAGATCACCACCACCTTCTCAAGGGGCAACTAGGGACGGGCAATAAATGCTGGCCCAGCCAGTGATGCCATCACCCCACAGATAAATAAAAAACAAAAAAAATGGGCTCTAGTCTGCTCACTCATCTATAACCATGACGGGCTGAATGGTCTCTTCCTGTGCTCTATCTCATATGTGTGATGATGTTGTCAATTTAAAAGGTTATTTTGTCCTGGGTTTTTTTTGAAGAGAGCTTGTAAAGCAGAGCTAGTGAGTAGTCCACCAGAACCACTAGAGTAAACAACTTGAGAGGCCCTGAGTTTTAGTTCACAGCTTGAACAGGTGTGGCCAGCCCTTAGAAACAAGGGTTTCTGGGTAATATCAGAAGCTATTGAGGTCTCAAAAGAGTTGGGCGCGTCAGTGAATATCTCTTGGCCTCTACTCTGTCTGAATTTTCTCTTGATGCGTTTCCCTCCTGGACTGAAGAACTGCAAGTGTCTGAATTTGCTTTTTTGCCAAAGGGGGTTTGATTATGGGATGTTATTGTATTGGAACAGTTAATTAGTAACAGAAACTGTCCCTATTATTCGGTTAAGTTTCCCAATTGTTGTTATTCTAAATTGCTCTTTCGTTTGCTTATAGCACGGTGGCTCAGTGGTTAGCTCTGCTGCCTCACAGCGCCAGGGACCTCGGTTCAAATCCAGCCTCGGGTGACTATCTGTGTGGACCTTGTGTTAGCATGGGTTTGCTCTGAAGAAAACGGAGGATGTTCTTCCGATTTAATGTTGCCTGTAAAACAGCAGTGGAGTAAAGCCAGCAGTCAGTTAATTAGCGGGCTGGCAAAGAACAAACAAAAAACCATGATGGAGAAATATGACAAGATTTGGGAAGAATTACAAAAGCAGGGCAAAGTCCCTAAAGATGAGGAGAGGAAGAAATTGTCGCCGTTTTTAGGGAAAGCAGAAGAGCAAGTTAGATCAGAAGTAGAAGAGCATATGAAGGGAAAGAAAGGGTCAATATTGGTTAGAAGAAAGTGGACAAAAGAAGGTGAGGAGAAAGGAGAGAGGAGGATGAATCTACATCATATGACGTTAGCCTGTGTAGCGGTAGAAACATTACCAAGGGGAATAGGTGGTACCTCTAAAACAGAAAAGGCAGGGCCATCCGTGCCATTGTATCCTAAATTACCTGAGGCACAATCACCGCCCCCATATCCTGTAACGCAAATGATAGTTGTGCAGATTAGGGTGAATTGGCCATGCTAAATTGTCCAGAGGTGTGTAGGTTAGGTGCATTAGTCATTGGGAATGGGTCTGGGTGGGATACTCTTCAGATGTGGACCTGTTGGGCCATAATAGTCTGTTTCTACACTGTAGGAATTCTATGATGTTAACTACAGTGTTAAAATAAATTGTGCTTTGCTTAATGTTGAGCGGTTTGACCAGTTGCATTGCATCTGTAACATGGCACTTCCTGTCTACCTTTAAAATAAGAAAATGTTAGAGTCTAGACTATTCTTCTTAAAATATTTTAAAAGGTCTGGCCTGGTCCTTAACCTAAGCACGGGAAAATATGCAACCTGGGTCAGTGGTCTCAAGGAGATTCTTGCTGGGAGTCAATATTCCAACAGGCATTCCAAACCATCACTTTGAGATGGATTTGGGATAAGCCCAGAATGGACACCAGATGAGAGAGACTGCCCGTTGCTCCTTCTCTGATAGGACAGTGTCATTTACTTGATTTCTAAATAAAAAAAACCTTTCTGCTGCCGAAGCTCAGACGCCTTGATCTACCTTTTTTTTTTCCATTTCCTCTTTGACCAACCGCCTCAGCACTCTGTCATTGTCGGAACAACCCGCAAAGCTACCGGCCTCACCTCGAAACACGCCAGCCCATGAGATCCTGTGCACAGCCTGTCGTGCTATCACATCATTAGATCAGTTCTTTGACATGACATTGCTGAATGCTTGTGACTCATATCGGACCTCTTCAGACTTGCTCTCCTCACAGAAGTTCTCCAGGATCCAGAAGCCAGATATCAAAAGGTGACTATACACTTCTTGTTTTTCTGTCTATTTCACTTTACTGTGATGTCTGAAACACAAGGTTGCAAACTAATCCCCTCATGTAGAGAGGTAATCTTTTGCTTTTAGATAGATCGCTCGATCAGTCATCAGTCACCTGCACTATTGTATGTAATGGTACAATAATTTGAGATTAATGATACAAGACATAACGGACTGCACATTTGATATTATTATATCAGAGACAATAGTCTATCTTACAAGTGAAACTCAGACCCAGAATTATGAAACTACTGTGATATTGGCTTTAATCATTGAAGGGTTACAGACATATAGTTATGTAGACACGCACACAGACTTGCAAACAGAAATATGCACATTAACAGGCACATAAATAGAAACACTCACACACATTCACAGATAAAAGGTTCAATATTTATCTACCTATTGCATTTAAATGTTGAAATTCAATTTCTTTTGCGTACCCAAAAGCACACTCACACAGGCACACATATATACATGCAATCACCCACTCTCACACACTGACACTCGAACCCTCCCTCACACACACATACTGACAAACATGCACACACAAACTCGCCCACTCTCACAGTCACCACACACACACATATACACATAAAAAATCACCCACACTCTCACACCCACACACAGACACAAATATTCACCCACTTTCATACACCCACATACATACACAACACTCGCCCATTCTCACACACCCACATACATACACACTCGCCCACTCTCACACACCCACACACATACACAAACACTCGCTCACTCTCACGCACCCACATACATACACAAACACTCACTCACTCTCACACACCCACACACATACACAAACACTCGCCCACTCTCACACACCCACATACATACACACTCGCTCACTCTCACACACCCACATACATACACAAACACTCGCCCACTCTCACACACCCACATACATACACAAACACTTGCTCACTCTCACACACCCACATACATACACACTCGCTCACTCTCACACACCCACACACATACACAAACACTCGCCCACTCTCACACACCCACATACATACACACTCGCTCACTCTCACACACCCACATACATACACAACACTCGCCCACTCTCACACACCCACATACATACACACTCGCTCACTCTCACACACCCACATACATACACAAACACTCGCCCACTCTCACACACCCACATACATACACAAACACTTGCTCACTCTCACACACCCACATACATACACGAACACTCGTTCACTCTCACACACCCACACACATACACAAACACTCGCCCACTCTCACACACCCACATACATACACGAACACTCGCTCACTCTCACATACTGACATCCACACACATGACCCAATATTCAATTGGAGGTGAATCTCTTTAAGATGGACAATGCAAAGAAGGCCCATGAATGGGGAAGGGTTTGATGGCTATTCTCCATTCATTTTGACTCAGAAATTGCATTTGAATAAAGTGGGACATTCTTCCACCTGAAACCAGCCGGAGTAAGATCAGGACACGGGGGTAGGAGTTGAAAACAGTTCAGTGCCAATAAAGTAGACTGGGACTGATGTCCTCAATGCGGAGAAGGCTGAGGAGGAAGCTGATTGAGGTGTACAAAGTTCTGAAAGGACATAGACAGGTCAATAGGGAGAAATGTTTCCCTCTTAGTAGAAGAGGCAATAGCAAAGGGGGCATTGTTTTAAGGTGAGGAGCAGGAGATTTACAGGGGATTTGAAGAAAGAAATTTTCACCCGAGGGTTGCAGGAGTATGGAATTCACTGCCTAAAAGGGTGGTAGAGGCAGGAACCACCAAGATGTTGAAGAAGTATTTAGATGAGCAATTGAAACACCATAGCACAAATTACTACAGGCCAGGTGCTGCCAAATGGGAACAGAATAGATGGATGTTGAGGCCCAGCACAGTCATGGTGGGCTGTAAGGCCTTTTTAGATTAGTAAACATTTTAACAGTTTGTGACTCCTGCTGGCGTGTCGACTGAACGGGACTGAAACTCAACCTACTTCTTCCTGAAGTGAATGATCTTTGTAGTTGATGAACCTGCTGTTTCACTCAGGTTTATAAACTGCGTTCTCACTCGGTTTATTTATCTTGGCTGGTAATGTGTAGAGCTCACTAAGTGTAGCCTGGGACTTGTAATTCTCTCCTTTTGCTACTGGATGATGAGGAATGTTAGGAGTGTGGCTTTCAAATGCTAGAGCCTACAGTTGTCTCTTGTGGAGAAGTTTACTCTAGTACTACAGGCCTTGCTGTACCTCTCTATGATTCTATGACAAACGCTGATGTAGGGTTCATGTAGTGCAGTGTCCCTCCCTTTGAGCCGGAAGGCCTGTGCTCAAGCTATACACGCTCCATAGATGCATCTTAAGAGGGTGGCACGGTGACTCAGTGGTTAGCACTGCTGCTTCACAACACCAGGGACCGGGGTTTGATTTCTGCCTTAGGTGACTGTGTGGAGTTTCCTCCCACCATCAAAGATGTGAAGGTCAGGTGAATTGGCCATGCTAAATTGCCCGTAGTGCTAGGTACATTAGTCAGAGGGAAATGGGTCTGGTAGTTACTCTTCGGAGGGTCGGTGTGGACTTGTTGGGCCGAAGGGCCTGTTTCCATACTGTAGGGAATCTAATCGTCTCTGATTAGGCTGAGTAATAATATCGACGTTTCGGGCTTGAGCCCTCCTGAAAAAGGGCTCATGTCCAAAACGTCGAATCTCCTGTTCCTTGGATGCTGCCTGACCTGCTGCGCTTTTCCAGCAACACATTTTCAGCTCCGATCTCCAGCATCTGCAGTCCTCACTTTCTCCCTGAGTAATAATATCTACAGGAATGTGTTGTCCATTGACAATGATAGAACGTGCTCAACTGAGTGGAGTCACTTTATCTAAAGCATGCTGCTCTATTGCATTTCACAACATTGTGCAACGGGGAAGTGATGGCCCAGTGCTACTATTGCTGAAGTGTTAATCTAGAGGCCTATGTGATGTGTCTAGGGACCTGTGGTCAAAACCTGCCACAGCAGATGGTGGATGTTGAATTCAGAGTCCAATGATGACCATGAATCCATCGTTGATTTGTTGGAGAAGAATTCACCTCATTCATTAATGCCTTTAGGCACTCGGTTTATTTATCTTGGCTGGTAATGTGTAGAGCTCACTAAGCGTGGCCCGGGGCTTGTAATTCTCTCCTTTTGCTACTGGTTGATGAGGAATGTTAGGAGTGTGGCTTTCAAATGCTAGAGCCTACAGTTGTCTCTTGTGGAGGAGTTTACTCTAGTCCTACACTCCTTACCTGGTCTGGCCTACATGTGACTCCAGACTATGGCCAATAGATGCTGGTGTAGCCAGTGACACCTTCATTCAGTGAGCAAAAAGCAATTAAACAAATGCCAGTATTTCTGTATGATTAAATTATTGACAGAAAGATCCAAAGGGGGAAATAAGGAGAAATGTTTTACATTTGGAGTTTTCAGGATCAAGACTGTCTGACCAGAAAAAAAAGATGTTGGAAGTTGATTCCATCAATAATTATAAAAGGGATTTGAACAGGTGCTGGAAAGTGAGAAAGGTTCCAGATGAAAAGCAGGAGTACATCGCAATCTCTCTTTCAAAGAGCTGGCACAGTCACGATGGGCCAAATGGCCTCCTTCTGAGCTGGAAGATGCCCATCCTGAGTGCCAGACATGGCATTGATACACTGAGTTATTCCAGGTACATCTAAAAGCCTGTGGAAGTCAAGCTGGCACACAGCAGGCAATGTGAGTCCATCTGGTTGGAGTCATCTGCATTTTTGTTGCTAGGCAAGTGTGTGTTAAGTGCTAAATATACTCCAGATATTGGTCAAGGCTCCTTAGACAACACCTTCCCAACTCACAACTTCCACCATCTCAAAGGACAAAGGGAACAGGTAAAAGGGTCCACCTGCAAGTTCCCCTAAAAACCACTGACCACTAGGAAATATTAGATTAGATTCCCTACAATGTGGACACAGGCCCGTCGGCCCAACAAGTCCACACAAACAGAGTAACCCACCCAGACTCATTTCCCTCCGACTAATGGACCTAACACTATGGACAATTTAGCACGGCCAATTCATCTAACCTGTGCATCTTTGGATTGTGGGAGGAAACCGGAGCACCCGGAGGAAACCCACGCAGACACGGGGAGAACGTACAAACTCCACATAGACAGTTGCCCAAGGCTGGAATTGAACCTATGACACTAGTGCTGTGAGGCAGGAGTGCTAACCACTGAGCCACCATGCTGCCCAATATGTCACCATTTCTTCGGTATCACTGGGTCAAAATCCTGGAATTCCCTCCCTAACAGCATTGTGGGTCTACCCACAGCACAATGTCTACAGTTCAGGAAGGCAGTTCACCACCACCTTCTCCAGGGGCAACTAGGGATGGGCATCCAATGCTGACTCAGCCAGCTACGCCACTTCCCATGAATTATTTTTTTCAAAAGTTACATTCCTAAGAGCTGTAACCCCACTACAGTATCTTCCCCTTCCCATACTGACCCCCATTCATTTGTCATTGTTGTATTATGACCATGTGTGACCTTTTACTTTCCACAGAAAGGTCATTACATTTTATCAACCATCTCCTAGTCTGCGAACAAGATTCCTAAAATTCCCACAGAGCCTTTTCAAAGATGTTTTGTATTTTCCCCTCATAGCATCTTTCCCATGCACAGAGAGGCCATTTAGCTCATTGAGTCTGCACCAACCCTCTGAAGGCCATCTCACCTGACCTTGTCCCCCTACATTATCCCCATAACCTTGCATTTCCCATGGCCAATCCACCTAGCCTGCACATCTTTCCACAGTGAGAGGAAGCCCACACAAACACAGGGGTTGGTCGGGGTGGTGGAGAACGTGCAGACTCCAAACAGACAATCACCCGAGGCTGGAATCGAACTCGGGTCTCTGGGGCAGCAGTGCTAACCACTGAGCCACAATGCCATCCTCAATGGATGCTGGCAACATGTGCCCTGTCTTGCTTTGGGACTGTGAACTCTTCAGGGATGAAGGTTGCTTGAGGATGTTGCTAGTAAAGTGGAGCTCAGAGGGGCAGGACCACGTTGATTGGTGTACCAACGGAAGCTTTGACAGAACTTGGGAGAGTGATCGCCGTGGCTGTAGCACTTGGAATGATCACACACTCATGCATGACCTTGGCTGCAGTAACCCTGCGAGCTCTGGGCCATCGGACATCCTTATGATTAAATGGGACTGTACTGTGCTTCAGCTGCTAGGATGGCTTCTGTTCTAAGAAACCTACTTCACTTTGCCTTTTATTCACTTCATTCCAATTGGTGCCAAAACAAAGCCAAGAGTGTTCGTTTTTCCAATTCATTGGTGGGACATTGGCATCGCTGTCTGGGCCAGCACTTATTGCCAGTCCTAATTGCCCTCAAGATTACAGCTCTGTCCAAGTGTTTAGGGAAACGCAGTACCTCCTTACTGCCCACTCACCATTAAATGAGAGAGAAAGAGAGCGAGAGAAAGATAGAGAGAGAGACACACACAGAAAGAGGGAGAAAGAGAAAGAGAGATAGGGAGAGAAATAGAGAGAGAGAGAGAAAGATAGATAGAGAAAGAGAGAGAGAAAGATAGAGAGAGATAAAGATAGAGAAAGAGAGAGAAAAGAGAGAGAGTGAGAGACAGACAGAGAGAGAGACTGAGAGAGATAGGGAGAGGGGGAGAGAGAGAGAGAGAGAGAGAGAGAGAGAAGGAATACAGGATCAGAAATGGTTGATGGTGGTGGAATGTAATGTCATTGAGCTCGTAATCCTGAACTGCTGGATGCTGTTCTGCAGGTGTGGGTTTCGAATCCAAGTACAGCAGCCAGTTGGGTTTAACTTCAGTTAATATGAAGGTAGACCTGATGAAACCATCGTCAACTGTCCTCTGGACCCAGCTGGTTCACTAACGCCCTTTTGGGAAGAACTTTCCCTTTCCCAGATTGGCCTACTTGTGATTCCAGCCCCACAGCGATGTGTCTGTTCTAACATTCTGAGCAATCCCCTCAGTTCAAGAGTAACTAGATGCCAGCCTTTCCTGTACCAATCATATCCCATGAAAGAGGAAGAAGTAAGTCATGCAGTACTGAAACAGGCCCCTCTTTGCTTTGCTATTCAATTGGACCACGGCTGTGTGTAACAGAAACCCATTTTCATTCCATATCCACTGAGCCCCTTTGCCATTGGTCAGCCCCAACAGCTTCAAGGGTTTCTTTAATGGTGGAGACTCCAGGCTTTAATTACCTGCGTCTGAAGAAATATTTCCTGACCTTGGCCCTGATCAGGGAGAAAGTGAGGCCTGCAGATGCTGGAGATCAGAGCTGAAAATGTGTTGCTGGAAAAGCGCAGCAGGTCAGGCAGCATCCAAGGAACAGGAAATTCGACGTTTCGGGCATAAGCCCTTCTTCAGGAAACGTCGAATTTCCTGTTCCTTGGATGCTGCCTGACCTGCTGCGCTTTTCCAGCAACACATTTTCAGCTCTTGGCCCTGATCAGCCTGTCTCTCACTTTCAGCCAAACAACAAAATGAGCAAACATTGCCCCTGGCTCCAGATCGGAAAGTTCCACAACATTTGTCCCATGCCCCATCCCATCACCAGTACCTTCTCGAGAGGGCCACGAGGGAGGGTAATAAATGCTGGGCCCAGCCAGCAATGCCTGTGTCTCATGAGTGAATTTTTAAAAATACAGTCTTGGCCCTAATTTGACCTTCATGGGAATGAAATGAACAGGAAAACAAAGTGACATAGATTGCTCAGTGGTTTCACTGAAGTGAAATTGCAGGTACATTGTAATAACAGTGAAGGGTAAGTTTCATAGCATCCCTACAGTGTGGAAACCGGCCATTTGGTCCAACAAGTCCGCACCTATCCTCCGAAGAGTAACCTACCCATACCCTTAACTAATGCACCTAACCTATACATCGCAGAACATGACTGGCAATTTAGCATGGCCAATCCACCCTAATCTGCGCATCTTTGGATTGTGGGAGGAAACTGGAGCACCCAGAGGAAACCCACACAGACACGGGGAGAATGTGCAAACTCCCTCCGAGGTCAGATTTGAACCCAGATCCCTGGTACTGTGAGGCAGCAGCGCTAACCACTGAGCCATCATGCCACCCCAAATGATGCCTCAGGGTATTATTGTTGGACTGTTAACCCAAAAGCAAAAAGGTTGGCGCTGGAAAAACATAGCAGGTTAGGCAGTATCTGAGGAGCAGGAGAGTCATCAGGAAGGGCTTATGCCCGAAATGTTGATTCTCCTGCTCCTCAGATGCTGCCTGACCTGCTGTGCTTTTCCAGCACCACACTCTCGACTCTGATCTTCAGCATCTGCAGTCCTCACTTTCTCCTGTTAATCCAGAGACCCGGGTATTGTCCTGGGGATTCAGGTTCAAATCCTGCCATTGCAGATGGTGGAATTAATGATGACTAGGAACCCATTGTCAATTGTTGGGAAAATCCCATCTGGTTCACTAGATCACCAGAAGTTCACCAAAGATCCTCAGACAGCATCTTCCAATCTCAAAACCATTTCCATCTAGAAGGACAAGGGCAGCAGATACATGGGAATACCATCATCTGCAAGTTCCCTCCAAGCCATTCACCATCCTGATGTGGAAATATGCTGCTGTCCCTTCACTGTCGCCTAATCAAAATCTTGGAATTCCCTCCCTAAGGGCATAATGAGTTTACCTACAGCACCAGGGCTGCAGCCGTTCAAGAAGGCAACTCACCACCACCTTCTCAAGGGACAACTCGGGACAGGCAATAAAAACTCTCCCAGCTGGTGAAGCCCCATCCCACAAATGGGGCTTCACCATTTCCTAATCATGGGCGGCATGATGGCACAGTGGTTAGCACTGCTGCCACACAGCGCCTGAGACCGGGGTTCAATTCCCGACTCAGGCGACTGACTGTATGGAGTTTACATGTTCTCCCCGTGTCTGCGTGGGTTTCCTCTGGGTGCTCCGGTTTCCTCCCACAGTCCAAAGATGTGCAGGTCAGGTGAATTGGCCGTGTTAAATTGCCCGTAGTGTTAGGTAGGGGTAAAATGTAGGGGTATGGGTGGGTTGCGCTTCGGCGGGTCGGTGTGGACTTGTTGGGCTGAAGGGCCTGTTTCCACACTGTAAGTCTAATCTAATCTAAAAAAAAAATAAATTTTTAAAAAACTAATGTCCTTTAGGGAAGGAAACTGCCATCCTTACCTGGTCTGGCCTACATGTGACTCCAGACCCACAGCAATGTGGTTGACTTTTAACTGTCCTCTGGGCAATTAGGGATGGGCCATAAATACTGGCCTGGCCAACAATGCGCTCATCCTGTGTAAGAATGAAAAAAAAAGTTGATAATCATAGTGGGAGCGAGGGAGAACAGGAAGATGAATGTGAAAATACCTGGGGTGGTTTCCTTGGCAACAGATTTGGGGAATGACCAGAAATAACATGGTTCTGGGTCAAGCATTCCTACCATTTCAATAATGGCATTGTCCAAATGCCTTAGTCGAAAGCAGAATTGTACCCTTTAATGCCAGGGAGCTTAAGATGATGATGATTCACAATAGACATTGGTAAATCCAAATGCCAGGAGAATGAACATAGGAAAATCATTTAAAGTGAAAAATGTTTCTCTTTAGTTTTTCATGGTGATTAGTTTGCGAGCTACATAAACACTGCAGATGGGTGCTTTGGGGTGGGTGTGATGGGAGCTGATTGAATCCAATCCAATCTGTTCACCATCCAATTAGTGCGGAAAGTCACAGGAGCGATGGTGGGAGAGTGTGCGTCTGAGACCTGGAAGGGTTTGCATTAGATCTCCAGGGATGCTTCAGACGGGATCAGCAATTACACCTGCCCCAAAGCCAGTCATCATATTTCTATCCATCTTTGATACTCCGCCCATCACCCTTCCTAAAGAAAGACCACATCCGAAGTTACCAACTTTCAAAGGGAAGTGGTTTTCATGACATTGACTGAACTACACGTCACTGATAGACTCTCTAACTCAGCGCTACACCAGTTCAAGCAATGGAATTACAAGAAACCTACCCAAAAATAGACAAAGTCAGGAGTGGGGGTAGGTTTGTCAATTCCGCAAAGAGAAAAGCTTTGAAGCTTGAGTTCCTTTATACGCAGATCTTGCGGGTTTCTGGTTCTGTTCAAATTAACAATGATTCTTTATAAGAAACCATCATAGCATCCCGACAGAGTGAAAGCAAGCCATTCAGCCCATTGACACTCTGAAAAGCATCCCACCCAATCCCTGTAATCCTGCATTTCCCCTGGCTAACCTGCACATCTCTGGGTAATTTAGCATGGCTGATTCATCTAACCTGCACATCGTTGGACTGCAGGAAGGAAATCAGAGCACCGAGAGGGAAACCCACGCAGACATGGGGATAATGTGCAAACTCCACACAGATGGTCGCCCGAGGGTAGAATCAAAACCAGGTCCCTGGCATTACGAGGCAGCAGTGCTAACCACTAAACCACCACGACACCCTTCATTAACACCCTGTGCAATAGAGTCAGGAGGTTGTGTGTCCAAAATGGCTGCTATCCAACTGCTACTATAATTCACTACTTTAAAGCCCCTTCACCATGCCCTCGCCCCCCCCTCCACATTGCGCCTCACCTCCCCAATCCACAATTGCCCCTTGCCGAACCCCATCTCATTGCAACAACAACTGCACTGATATTGCAACCTTTGCAGAGTAAGATCCCACATGTGGATTCAGGGGAGCATAGTGAAACAAGATTGGACAACGAGCCAGGTACAAAGATATTGGGTCAGATGACCAAAAAAAAGAAACATGGTGGGCTTGAAGGAAAGTCTCCAAGGAGGACAGGGGAATGGGGATGGAGGTTGGGATTCTGCACTTGGCCACTCCTGAGGGAGCGATTAAAATTGGGGGTAGTCAGGTAGCCAGTTTCAGCAGGGTGCTGAGATTGTAGCAGGGTGGGGTTTGAGGCTAGACGTGATTTGAAGGCCCACAAATCCCATCCAACCCCAGGCATCACCAACTCTCTTCCCACAATCCCTAGCAATTCCCTTTACCAACTTCCACTGACTCCCATTTCACCTCTTACCATCAACCCTGAGTTGTGAGTGAGTATGGGGAGTCCCCAATTTCACTTTGTCTTGCTCCTGCTGGACAATACACTGGAAATATGATATAAAGGAGTCAACCACACTTGAGAGAAGCAACAATTTTGAAGGCCTCAGTCAAAACTTGGATCTAGGCATCTAATTGTGACACTGCTCCCAGCCCATCACTTGCTAAAAGATACATAAATAGGCGGGGAATAGAGGGAAAGAGACAACGTAAAGGCAAACGGTTTAATTATAGAAAGGCAACTTGTGTTAGTACAGTCTTGGTGGGCCAATAGGCCTGTCCCTGTGCTGCACTGTTCTTTGAAATCACTTAACTCTGTCCAGAAGCCGATCGGTATTGTGTCACATGAGACTTTGCTTTCGTCACTAGCATTTCCCTCATAAACCTCTACTGCAGTATTTCCCTCAACAATTTCAACTATTCTCTTCTAGGAAAGGATATTCATTTCTAACTACGTGCCCTATTTTGCTCTCTGCATAGTTCTCATGAGACATTGCCTATCCAATCTAAGACTGGGCACTGGATAATGATTAGATTCATTGTGTCATCCAGCACAGAAACAGACCCTTTGGTCCAACCAGTCCATGCCGACCATAATCCCAAACTAAACTAGTCCCACCCGCCTGCTCCTGACCCATATCCCTCTAAACCTTTCTTATTCATGAACTTATCCAAGTGTCTTATAAATGTTGTAACTGTACCCACATCCACCACTTCCTCAGGAAGTTCGTTCCACACACGAGCCACCCTCTGTGCAAAAAAATTACCCCTCACGACTTGTTTAAATCTCCTCTCACCTTAAAACATGTGTCCCCTGGTTTGAAATCTCCCACCCTCAGGAAAAGACAACTACCATTAACCCTATCCTGACCCTCATGATTTTACAAACCTCTACGTGGTCACCCCTCAACCTCCTACACTCCAGTGAAAAACATTCCAGTCTGTCCAACCTCTTATTGTAACCCAAACCCTCCATTCCCGGTAACCTCCTGTTAAATCTCTTCTGAACCCTCTCCAGCTCAATCACAAACTTCTTCCAACAGGTGAGATCACAACCGGACACAGTACTTCAGAAGCGACCTCACCATTAGAAACAGAATCTTTTTCTAGCTGATATCCTACTGGCTATATTGATTCGCACGGTTAGGAAATTGATTGACAAGGTTAGGAAGTTGATTGACAGGATTAAGAAATTATCAGAGTGTTTAAGAAACAGTTGGGATAGTGAGTGGTTGCTTTGATCAGTAGCCTGTGATGGATAGTATCCTATAAGGACCTAAATTGATGGCCAACTACTCCTCATATTTAATGACAACTTCGACAATGGTACAGAAACGCAAGCCATGGTTCACTAGCCCTCAAATTGAGGATTTCTCTTCTTAGAAGCAAGAGGTGGTTTTAGATTAGATTACTTACAGTGTGGAAACAGGCCTTTCGGCCCAACAAGTCCACACCGACCCGCCACCCATCCATACCCCTAACCTAACACTACGAGCAATTTAGCATAGCCAATTCACCTGACCCACACATCTTTGTGATGTGGGAGGAAACCCACGCAGACACAGGGAGAACGTGCAAACTCCACACAGTCAGTCGCCTAGAGGTGGGAATTGAACCCAGGTCTCTGGCGCTGTGAGGCAGCAGTGCTAACCACTGTGCCACCGTGCCGCCCACTTAGTTATAGGTTCTGGAAGCCTATTGACTAAACTCGAAAGAAAGTTTAAGCAAGGTGAGAAATTGAACAGTTTCTCAACAAAATAAAGAATAGGAGAGGATGAATTAATTCATTGAGTTTGATGTACATTGTCAATTGGAGACTAAAGTGAGGAGAAATTTATTCTCTCAGCTGGTTGTTTGTCTTTGGAATTCATTCCCACAGAGAGCTATGGGGGCAGAGTCCTTGTGGATATTTAAGTCTGAGATCGATTCTTAATCAGTCGGAGAATCAAGGATTATGTGACTAGGGCAGAAAAGCAGACACATGGAGTGTTGGATCATCCATGATCCTCTTGGATGGTGGAACAAGCTCGAGGGGCCAAATGGCCTATTCCTATTTCTTATGATCTGATCCCTGTAGATACTGAAGGTGGTCCAATTGGAGTTTATGAAGATTGCAAAATATTGCAGATGACAAATAGGTTGTGTAAAACAGAGTGCTGAATCATATTCTTTTCCCCCAAATTGGATGCATTCCAATGCAGAATTAGCAAAACCTCAGGATACTCCAAAGTGCTTTACAACAATGACATGTTTTTCTGCTGTTGCCATCATTTTGAGGTTAGAAGCACAGCAATCTTATACATCAGGATCCCAGCCACAGCAGGCTGATAGCAACCTGATACAGCAAAGACTACATATCCTGATAACATCCTGGCCACAGTACAGAAGACTTGCACCCCTAAGCTAAGTGCATCCTTACCCAAGCTGTTCCTGTACAGTTACAACATTGGAATTCACCTGAAAATGTTCCAGGTATGAGAGGAGCTGATCCAAAATGAATTATCACCCCAATTAGTCTCCTCGCCATTGCCAAGCCAATGCCCCCCATAACCTTTGACCCCCTTGCAGGTCAAAAATCTAGCTCAACCTTAAACGTATTTAATGAAGCAGCCAGCACTGCTCACCGGTTGTACAGAATGTCAAAAATTAATGATTCTCTGAGGAAAGAAATTCCTCCTCATTTTTATCTTAATTGGAGACTCCTTATTCAGAAGCAGGCTTCCCATCAGTGGTGTTGTGTTATGCCCCATAGTGAGTAAACAAAATGTCTTTAAATGTCGTAATATCATTATCATAGCGTATACCCTGAACATACAACGGTCTCAGATTCCAAAGTAAGTGTGACCCACTAAAAGCGTGACATGCTGATGGAAGTGTGCAGCCAAATAGCTTAGATTCTTTAAAGCCCTGGTTAGATTCCCCTACAGTGTAGAAACAGGCCCTTCGGCCCAACCGACCCTCCAAAGAGTAACTCAACCAGACCCATTTCCCTCTGACTAATGCACCTACCACTGTGGGCAATTTAGCATAGTCAATTCACCTGACCTGCACATCTTTGGACTGTGGGAGGAAACCCACGCAGACACAGGGAGAATGTGTAAACTCCACACAGTCAGTCGCCCAAGGCTGGAATCAAACCGGGGACCCTGGCGCTGTGAGGCAGCAATGCTAACCACTGAGCCGCCATGCTGCCTTACTATTAGAAATGCAAATAGAATTTGCTGGAAAAGCTCAGCAGGTCTGGCAGCACCTGCGGAGTGAAATCAGAGTTAGCTTTTCGAGCCGAGTGACCCTGACTCAGACAGGGTCACTCGACCCGAAACATTAACTCTGATTTCTATCTGCAGAAGCTACCAGACCTGCTGAGCTTTTCCATCAGTTTCTGATTTCTAACATCAGCAGTTCTTTCGTTTTTTTATTTAGCTTAATATTAGCCCAGACATTATGTGCCTGTGGCTGAAATGCATCTGGAGCTGTTGAATCTTTCAAAACCACATTTAGTTCATATGATATGGGATCTAACAGAATCATTAGCACATCAGGTACCAACACCCTGCTGGACATGCCCCCAACACCACAGTGGCATTGAACAGATATATCCTCTTAGCACCTACCCTACAAAACCTTACATTGGAAAAATGTGAGGTGCTGCATTTTGGGAAAGCAAATCTCAGCAGGACTTATACAGTTAATGGTAAGGTCCGAGGGAGTGTTGCTGAACAAAGGGACCTTGGAGTGCAGGTTCATAGCTCCTTGAAAGTGGAGTCACAGGTAGAAAGGATAGTGAAGAAGGTGTTTGGTATGCTTTCCTTTATTGGTCAGAGTATTGAGCATATGAGTTGGGAGGTCATGTTGCAGCTGTACAGGATGTTGGTTAGGCCACTGTTGGAAAATTGCGTGCAATTCTGGTCTTCCTATTGGAAGGATGTTATGAAACTTGAAAGGTTTCAGAAAAGGATGTTGTCAGGGTTGGAGGATTTGAGCTATAGGGAGAGGCTGAATAGACTGGGGCTGTTTTCCCTGGAGTGTCGGAGGCTGAGGGATGACCTTATAGAGGTTTATAAAAGCATGAGGGGTATGGATCAGATAACTAGACAAAGTATTTTCCCTGGGGTGGAGGAACTAGAGGGCATAGGTTTAGGGTGAAAGGGGAAAGATATAAAAGGGACCTAAGGGGCAACTTTTTCACGCAAAGGGTGGTGCATGTATGGAATGAGCTGCCAGAGGAAGTGGTAGAGACTGGTACAATTGCAACATTTAAGAGGCATTTGAATGGGTATATGAATAGGAAGGGTTTGGAGGGATATGGGCCGGGTGCTGGCAGGTGGGACTAGATTGGGTTGGGATATCTGGTCGGCATGGACGGGTTGGACCAAAATCTGTTTCCGTGCTGTACATCTCTGTGACTCTATATTCAACAGTCAATAGGGCAGCTATGAACTGATCCATTGTCCTTTATGTGATTTCTACACATGCCGATAAAACATAGCAAACATAATCTTATCATCATTTGTACATTGGGGTTGAAAACCTGGTTTGAGTCTTCCACTCTCTCCCCAAACTATTCACTGGCTCTGCCAGATGCTGACTCAGTTTGTGGCTCAGCCAGTGGAATATAGGTCTGTGAATACAACCAGAGCACCAAACCCTGTGGCAAAAACTCTGGGAGAGGAGGCCTCAAAGCAGTTTGAGGAACTTACCGAAGGTTGCAAATAATTTGCTGATAAACCCATCAGAAAGTTTATGTCTGGACCTGAACAGAGCAAATTACTTGTTCATTATTGTCATTCCATTCAGCCTCCCTGATTGAGAGCCTGAACAATTATTCCTTTCGGTTGTGAATTGCGTGAGGGTATTTTTATGAAAATTGTTGAAATGCTTCTCTATCTCCTCTTCTCTCTCACAATCTAATCCTTCCCTCTCTTTACTGCCACGCCACATCAGACGCTGATTCCCTCCTCAATCGCTTCTCTCTTTCCTTCTCCATCTTGCTGCTCAGGCAAAGATTTGCATTTACATAACACCCTTCATGATCACTGGGTGTCCCAGATCATTCGACAGCCATTGAGGTGTTTGCTGAAGTGTCAGAATATCGGTTGACAAATGCCCACAGGCAAAATAAAAATTGACAATTAACACATTTTTTGCGATAACGAACGAAGGATAAATATTGGAAAGGACACCTGGGAGAAATCCCCTGCTCTTTTTTTTTAAGATTAGATTACTTACAGTGTGGAAACAGGCCCTTTGGCCCAACAAGTCCACACTGACCCTCCAAAGAGCAACCCACCCAGATGCATTCCCCTACGTTTACCCCTTCACCTAACACTACAGGCAATTTCCCATGGCCAATTCACCTGACCTGCACATTTTTGGACTGTGGGAGGAAACACATACAGACAGTTGCCCGAGGCAGGAATTGAACCCGGGTCTCTGGCGCTGTGAGGCAGCAGTGCTAACCACTGTGCCAACATGCGCTCTTCTTTAAACAAGCACCTGAGGATCTTATAAATCCATCTGAAAGAACGGATAATGCAGTGTCTACAAGGACACCACTTGATCATTTTGTGCTCTTATCTTGGAGTGGGATCTGAACTTACAAACTCTGATTGGAAAGTAAGAGAGCTGCCAGTGGAAACCAGATGGCAGTAGAGTGTTGGCATTGTTATTTACCAAGGTCTGAAATACCCTCTTGCCCCCTGCTCCACCAGCTCACATAAGGGGCAGCACAGTATCTCTGTCGTTAGCACTACTGCCTCACTGCGCCAGGGACCCAGCTTCGATTCCAGCCTTAGGTGACTGTATGGAGTTTGCACTGCCTCCCTGTGGAGAAAGTGAGGACTGAAGATGCTGGAGATCAGGGTGTGGTGGCCTCATTCCTGATAGAGAGCTTATGCCCGAAATGTCGCCTCTTCTGCTCCTTGGATGCTGCCTGACTTGCTGTGCACTCTTCAACTCATCCTCCCTGTGGGTTTCCTCCAGGTGCTCTGATTTCCTTACCTAGATGTGCAACTTAGGTGGATTGGGCAAACTAGATTACCCTGTAGTGTCCAGGGATGTGTGGGTTAACCATAGGAAATTTGGGTTGTAGGGATAGGGTAGTGGGATGAGACGGTGGGCTGCCCTTCGGAAGGTTGGTGTGGACTCAATGGGCCGAATGGCCTGTTTCCACACTGCAGGGATTCTATGAATAAGTTGAGGCACAACATTCGTTTAAATTGAGAGATGAGAAAACACCTGAGACTGATCAAAATCCGGTCGAATAAATTTCTGATTATTCTGAGAACAATTCTCCATCTGTCTGCTAGTTGTCAAAATTTTCATCAGCTGACAAAGCAACCTGAAACTGACACAGGAATCGGCAGTCTTGCAAAATATTAAAAGAGGGTGGTATTATTGAAAAAGCCCCATGAGATTTTACTGAAACCGCAACACGTGGTCTTTATTAACTGCACAGTCTGCACTAGCAGATCCGGTAAAAAAACAATTTCTGTCTTAAATGAAACGAGTTTAGGTTTTTTTCAACACTTCATCGATTGAATGTCGTTCTGACCCACTTCAAGGTCCCATTCCCTTTGTCCGTGTCATCTCACAGGAACTGGACCCTGCCACTGCTCAGTACATGAACTAAGTAGTGTTAACGTTGTGGATCACGGAAATATAAGCTTCCTCTGGTGGATGTTTGATGAGAATGTGGGGGCTGGAATGTTGCCTAGGAACTCTTCCCACTGCGCTTGTCGTGTGGGTTTACATGAAGTATAAGAACTAGAGGCCATTCAGCCCATCGAGCTCTTCCGCCATTCTGATCTCAACTTGGCATCAACTCCACTTTCCTGTCTACTCTGCAGCCCATTCCTGTCCATCTCCTCCTTAGGTTTAATCAGTGTCCAAGCATTGACCACACTCTGGGGCAGTGAATTTCCATAGATTCCCAGAGAAGAAACTCTTCCTCATTTCTGTTTTAAATCTCCTACCCCTTAGCCTGAAACCTCTCGTTCTAGATTGCCTCACATGAGGAAACATCCTCTTTATGTCAACTTGGTCAGTCTCAGCTAGTTTCAAATACCCTCAATTAAATCTCCTCTCATTCTAGAGAGTCTATGCCTAATCTCTTAATTAGACAAACCTTCCAGAAATTTCCAGCAGAGAAACAGGCCATTCAGCTCACTCTTGCCCTCCAAATGTGCCTCTTTCTATTTATTCATGGAATCCCTACAGTGCAGGCCATTCAGCTCATTGAGTCCACAGCGTTCCTCTGGAGAGCATCCCACCCAGATCCACCTTATCCCCATAACCCTTCATTTCCCATGGCTAACCCACCCAGCCTGGACCTTATGGGACAACTTAGCATGGCCAATACACCTAACTTGCACATCTTTGAACTGTGGGAGGAAACCCACACAGACACGGGGAGAATGTGCAAACTCCACACAGACAGTCGTCCGAGGCTGGAATCAAACCTGAGACCCTGGTGATATGAGGCAACAGTACTAACCACTGAGCCACCATGCTGCACACGTTATTCTTGCTATTATAGCTTGTGAATGTTCTTTCTACACCTTCTGTCGTGCGCAGAGTCCCAAGTAATATCATCACCACCAATTCATCAAATCAGAGGGACTCCCCCGTATTTTTTTTTTCTGAGGGATACTACTGGATGTCATGGCATCTAATAAATAGACACATGTTAATTTTAGAAAGTGCAAGATTTAGCAGTGCATTTTGGAGTCAGAGGTTTAGTTTGTGGAGGCAACCTCTGACCAGGATGCAAATTTCTTGCAAAAAAACAATATTGCACCAGGGTTGAGAATTTTGGCTTCCTCCTGTTTCTGCTCGCACTCATTTGCATGCTGCTGAACACTAAGCCTGTCCTGATCCAGTGCAGTTGGCCATCAGTTCTAAAAATGCAACAGTTTACTAAAATATATGCTGCGAAAATATTCCCTGATAAGTTCGAGTGTGATGCACTGGCACTATTTCATTAATACAGCCTCGAGCAAGTGCATCAGACAGAAAGCAGCAGTCTTTATTAAAAGCAAGCGCAGGAAATGCTGGTGGAACTCAGCTGGTCTGGCAGCGACTGTGGAGAAAGAAACAGTTAATGTTTTGGTTCCAGACTTTCAATTCTTAGGGAGAGGTGTATGTCCAGGCTGTTAATTCAGAGACCCAAGTAATATTCTGGGGACCCAGGTACAAATCCGGCCATGCCAGATGGAGGAATTTGAGTCCAATAAAAACCTGGACTTCAGATGACCATAAATCCATTGTCAATTGTTGGGAAAGACTCATCTAGTTCAATAATGTCCTTTGGGTAACTGGGTTTGTATCCTACCACAGTGGAATTTAAATTCAACAAAAATATAGAATTAAGGTTTGTGATTGTCAGGGATAACCCATCTGGTTCACTATTGCCCTTTAGGGAAGGAGACGTTGTGCTACTGAGACTTTATAAAGCTCTGGTTAGGCCCCATTTGGAGTACTGTGTCCAGTTTTGGTCCCCACACCTCAGGAAGGACATACTGGCACTGGAACGTGTCCAGCGGAGATCCAACGGATGATCCCTGGAACGGTTGGTCTAACATACGAGGAACGGCTGAGGATCCTGGGATTGTATTCATTGGAGTTTAGAAGATTAAGGGGAGATTTAATAGAAACTTACAAGATAATACATGGCTTGGAAAGGGTGGACGCTAGGAAATTGTTTCCGTTAGGCGAGGAGACTAGGACCCATGGACACAGCCTTAGAATTAGAGGGGGTCAATTCAGAACAGAAATGCGGAGACATTTCTTCAGCCAGAGAGTGGTGGGCCTGTGGAATTCATTGCCGCAGAGTGCAGTGGAGGCCAGGACGCTAAATGTCTTCAAGGCAGAGATCGATAAATTCTTGATGTAACAAGGAATTAAGGGCTACGGGGAGAATGCGGGTAAGTGGAGTTGAAATGCCCATCAGCCATGATTGAATGGCGGAGTGGACTCGATGGGCCGAATAGCCTTACTTCCACTCCTATGTCTTATGGTCTTATGGAGACTGCTTTCCTTCCCTGGTCTGGCCTACATGTGACTCCAGACCCACAGCCAATGTAGTTAGAGCTTGGAACTGCCCTCTGGGATGGCCCAGCCACCAACAGCCTCTTCCTTGGAATGTATTTTTTTTGAAAAGCGTCGTATCAGACTCGAAATGTTAACGCTGTTTCTCTCTCCATCTCCACGGATGCTGCCAGCCCTGCTGAGTTTCTCCAGCATCAGCGGTATTTTGCTTTTATTCAGGAGTTTTTGTTCTTGTGGCATTGCTATTAATTGCAAAGAAAAAGGGGAGGGGGGGGGGAAGGTCAGTTGGCTGGACAACTGGATTGCAATGCAGAGTGACACCAAGAACATGGATACAGCTTTCATACCAACTGAGATTACCAAGAAGAACTCTGCTCTCACCTGAGACACAGTGACCTTAAGGTTAAACCATCACCAGTTTTCTCTCTCTCTCTCTCTCTCTCTAGTGAGAGAACAGCCTCATCTGACAATGGCGACTTTGTGTTTTACCTGTGAACAATCCCATTTCTAAATGATGCGCAGCGTTATGTTCTCTTTAAATTGATGCACTTCATGGCAAGTTCAAACTAACTGACATGCTGAAGCTTTTAATGTTTGAGAGCCTCTTCAAAATTTTGTGAAACGCAAATTCCAAGTGATGATTAATTCACACCTGGAGCTCAGCCTGTTTTGTGGTCAGAGCTCTGAGTGCAATATTTTCCAAACTCAGGCAGAAGATTTGCAAGGTTGCTCTGCGTTTCAGTCTCTACCGTCAGAGGTGCCTAGTCCTCATTTTCTATTTTCACCGTGTCATGTTCCCTTTCCTGTTGTGAATGAGCCACCTCACCCATTTTCTCATCAGTTTGCATTCGGCAACAATGAAGGCCTGCATTTATGTGGCACCTTTGATGTAGTAAAATATCTTAAGCTATTCCACGGGAGCTTAGTGGCTGCCACTCAGGTCATCTGCTTGCCATTTGTGCCATTAATTGGTGGGATATCATGAGGAGCTCATTCATGGGATGTGGGAATCGTTGGCTAGGCCAGGAGTTATTGCTCATCCCTATAATTGCCCCAGAGGGTATTTAAAAGTCAAATATTTGGCTGCAGGTCAGGAGTCACATGTGGGCCAGACCAGATAAGGATAAACAGGCAGGAGGCTGGAAGAACACAGCAGGCCAGTCAGCATCAGGAGGTGGAGAAGTCAACGTTTCAGATATAATCCTTCTTCAGTGTCCTGAAACATCAACTTCTGCACCTCCTGATCCTGCCTGGCCTGCTCTGTTCATCCAGCCTCCTGCCTGTCTATTGGATTCCAACATGTGCAATTTGTTTTTGTCTCAGACTAGGTGAAGATGGCAGATTTCCTTCCCTAAAGGACATTAGTAAGTCAGATGCCTGTTTCCAACAATTAGCAATGCCTTAGTTTTTTTTAAGTATTGAATTCAAGTTCCACCATCTGCCACTACAGGATTCATACCAGGTCTCTGAAATGTTACCTGGGTCTCTGGATTAATATGGTCTTGTGATAATACCATTAGTCCATCGCTCCCTTAAAGAGAAGCAAGTTCCATTTATTGTTTCCTTAGCCATATGTTAGTATTACCACGACACAGATCTCAGGATTCCCACAGTCGTTCACGGGTTCTGGAGAAATAAGGCATTTAGCATGCTTGCCTTCATTGTTCAGACCTTTGAGTATAGGAGTTAGGAGGTCATGTTGAGGTTGGACAGGGCATTGGTGAGGCCTCTTCTGGAATGCTGTGTCCAGTTCTGATGGCACTGTTATAGGCAGTATGTTATTAAATAGGAGATGGTTCAGAAGAGACTTATCAGGATGTTGCTGAGAATGGAGGATTTGAGGTAGAAGCAGAGGCTGGATAGATTGGGACTTTTTTCGCTGGAGAATAGGAAGTTGAGGATTCAGCTTATAGAGGTTTATAAAATCATGAGGAGTATAGATAAGGTGAATAGCAAATGTCATTTCTCTGGGGTGGGGGATTTTAAGACGAGCGGCATATTTTTAAGGTGAGGGGTGAGAGATTTAAAGAAGGCAGGAGAGGCAATTTTTCTTTACACAGAGAGTGGTTTGTGTGTGGAATGAACTTCCAGAGGAAGTGATGGATGTGGGAGCAGTCACAACATTTAAAATACATTTGGATAAGTACATGACTAGGAAATGTTTGGAGGGATATGGGCCAGGGAGGTGGACTGGTTGGACTAAAGGGTCTTTTTGCCATGCTGAATGACTCTATGACACTATGGCAGTGATTCAAAGTCTTGGTAAACTGGATAGTTCCTGATGAAGGGCTCTGGCCCGAAACGTCGAATTTCCTGTTCCTTGGATGCTGCCTAACCTGCTGTGCTTTAACCAGCAACACATTTTCAAACTGAATGAAACCGCTGGCAACAATGTCCCAGTTACAGATTGCCGTATGGAGAGTTGTGCTAAATGAGCTGGCATTTTGTTGTTTTACTTTTTGTTTTGTGGAGCGGTTAATTTAACCCTTGCTCATTCAGAGCGTGGGATTCTGCCTGCAGTCATTGTCTGCAGGAGTTTGCATTTCTGCATTAGAGGATGAGATAACATGGGAAAGGGCATTCACAGAGAAGATAAGGCCTTCCTACCGATTAGTCAGAAGGGCGCCTTTCAGGATGAGAAGATATTCCACAAATCCAAGAACCTAGTTTTGAAAAGAACCCTGGAGGAACATAAGAGCATTGGGACAGGAGTAGGCCATTCAGTGCCTCAAGCAAACTCCATCATTCAAGCTGATCTGTGTGGTCTAACTCCATAGTCCTACCTTTGGCCCATATCCTTCCATAACTCTATTCAACAACAAAAAAGTATCCATCTCAGGTTTAAAATGAGCAACTGATCCAGCTTCAGTTCTACAGCTATAACCACGGAGAGGGATGGAGAGTTAACATTTCAAGTCCAGGACACCCCTGGCTTCAGAGCTTGAGATAATGTTTGGAATGCAGTCAATGCAGGGATCCCAGCTCCCAATTTGTGGATAGGAAACTCCCACCGGGAACAACTGGACAAGAAAAGGTCAGAGAATCAATGCTGGTCCAGTCAATGCTGCCCTGCACTCTGAGTTGAATTCTTAGCCCGCTTTTCTTTGCATTTTCTCATTGGATCCAGGCAGGAAGGCCAGTGGGACCTTAGTTTAGATTAGATTACTTACAGTGTGGAAACAGGCCCTTCGGCCCAACAAGTCCACACCGACCCGCCGAAGCGCAACCCACCCATACCCCTACATTTACCCCTTACCTAACACTACGGGCAATTTAGCATGGCCAATTCACCTGACCCGCACATCTTTGGACTGTGGGAGGAAATCGGAGCACCCAGAGGAAACCCACGCAGACACAGGGAGAACGTGCAAACTCCACACAGTCAGTCGCCTGAGTTGGGAATTGAACCCGGGTCTCAGGCGCTGTGACGCAGCAGTGCTAACCACTGTGCCACCGTGCCGCCCACTAAGATGTGTATGAAAAGACAGCACACTCCCCTCAGTGCTGCTGAAATGATACAGGCATTAGATTGAGCAAGAGATTTCCCATGCTGGATCCCAGATCGTCCATCGAGTAGTGTCCAACGTTTCATCGGATGGCACACCGAGAGAGCGGCTGACAAAGCCAGCTCCTTCAGGGGTGGGAAGGGAAATGAAGAGCAAGATCCTGTTCTTGCAACAAGCGAGTGCACAGCAACTCCTGCAAAGTTGGCCATTGCTACCTGATCTCAGCTTGAGCTCCTCCAAGTTCTGCTGCTCACATGATAATTCGTACCCAGTCCTGTTCACCGTCCACCGCTCTGAATGTCCACAGGGTCTGGCCAATCTCCAGTTTCCATCGCTCCACCGCTTTCAACTCTGGATGTTTTTTTCCTCAAAATGCCCCTTTTTGATTGGATGGATGATAATCACGTGACCGAAACAGTGTTGTACAGAGAGCTGACTACTGGTAAACAGAACAGAAAGACTCCAGGTCGCTCAACATTTCACAGCCTTCATGAGGCGATCTCTCTCTGTCACATAGAGTTATCCAGCATGGAAACAGACTCTCCAGTCCAACCAGTCCATGCTGACCATAATCCCAAACTAAACTAGTCCCACCTGCCTGCTCCTGGCCCATATCCCTCCAAACCTTTTCTATTCGCATACTTATCCAAGTGTCTTTTAAACACTTCCACCTTCACCACTTCCTCAAGAAGTTGATTCCACATGCAAACCATCCATGTCTTTTTAAAATCCCTCTCCATTCTCACCTTAAGAATGTGCCTCCTAGTCTTGAAATTCCCCATCCCCACCATTAACCCTATCTATTCCTCTCCTGATGTTATAAACCTCAGTAAGGTCACTCCTCAACCTCTTATGCTCCACTGGAAAATGTCCCAGCCTCAAACCCTCCATTCCCAGCAACATCCTGGTAAATCTCTACTGAACCCTCTCCAGTTTAATGATATCCTTCCTATGACTGGGCGAGCAGAACTGCACACAGTACCTCAGAAGAAGCCTCACCAATGTCCTGTACAACCTCAACATGATGTCCCGACCCCCATACTCAAAAGGTGACCAGGGAGAAGCTTGCGTCAAAGATGGTGATGCCTGGACTTGCCACAACAGATAGGTTTGAAACTGAGTGAAGGACAAGCATGAAAGAGAAAAGGAGAGAAATGATTGGATGCTGTTGTTTCCAACAGCAACTGCACCTTCATTTGAACTTTCTGTCGAAGAGGCCTCAGAGTGAAGGGATGACCCTTTAAATGAGGAGGAATGTCTTCAGCCATCTGTGGAACTCAATGGCCCAGAGGGTGGTGGAGGCCAAGTCATTGAGTGTCCTTAAGATAAAGATAGATGGGTCTTGACTGGGAAGGGGGTCAGCGGTTTTGGAGAGAAGGCAGGAGAATGGGGTTCAGAAACATATCAGCCATGATTGAATGGTGGAGCTGACACCATGGACTGAATGGCCTAACGCTGCACCTATTTCCTATGGTCTGATGGGTCTGGCTAGTCACCAGTAGGCCCACAAGTGATGAGTACAGCCTTCCTAAAATCTTCGTCTGCAAAGAAACTCAGAGATATCACTTTGACCAAGATTTCTGCTCATTTGTCCAAACATCACTGACATGTCTCAGCACCCGCGATTCCCAAACAGTTAATGATCAGTAAAAGTAAAATACTACGGAAATCAGGAACCTAAAAGTATAAACAAATAAAAACAGCGAAACTGCTGGCGAAACTCAGCAGGTCTGGCAGCGTCAGTGGAGAGAGAGAGAGAGATAGAGTTAACATTTTGAGGATTGCTTATCTTCGAAACTAAAAGGACCTGGAAGGTCTGAAGAAAAATCCCACCCAGACGCAAAACGTCAACTCTGTTTCTCTCTCCACAGATGCTGCCAGACCTGCTGAGTATCTCCAGTAGTTTCTCTGTTTTTGTTCGTGAAAGATAAACGAATCCGCACTTTGAGGTCATGATGGTTGAGGGAATGTTGGGAATGGTGCCATGCATTTTTCTTCAATTTGTCCAATAGAGCAAATGGATGCCCATGATAATTCCATGTCTAAAAGATGGCATTCCCAACATGCAGCACCCTCAACAACACTGCACCTGATATGAGCCTAAATGAGGGGTCACCACCTTCTCACTTGGCGACAGGAAGGAACCGAGCCAGTTCGGACCGGTATTTATGACGAGTTTTCACAAAAGGTCGTCAAAACTGTTCATCTTAGATGCTGCTGAATAATCACACTTTTATTTCAGATTAACATAACATTAGGAGCAGGAATAGGCCATCCAGCCCATCGAGCTAAGATCATGGGCTCAGGTCCAGTCACCCGCCCGCTCACCATAACCTTTAACTCCTTTACTCTTCAGAAATCTATCTTCTTTGCCTGAAAGACATTCAACGAGGCAGCCTCAACTGGGCAGAGAATTCCACAGATTCACAACCTTCTGGGTGAAAAAGTTCCTCCTGAACTCAGTCCCCCCTTATTTTGAGGCTATGCCTCAGTTCTAGTTTCACCTGCCAGTGGAAACAACCTCCCTGCTTCTATGTTATCTATTCCCTTCATTATCTTATATGTTTCAATAAGAACCCCCCCTCCCCCTCAATGTTCTAAATTCCAATGAATATAATCCCAATCTACTCAGCCTCTCCTCATAAGCCAACCCCCTCAACTCTGGAATCAACCGAGTGAACCCTCCTCTGCACCCCCTCCAGTGCCAGTACATCCTTTCTCAAGGAAGGAGACCAAACCTGTACACAGTATTTGCTCACAGCCATTGTATTTTGCTCTCATGCTCTGGTATTTATGAAAGTCTTTGAATGAAATTAGAGTCCCAAATTATAACGATCACCAGTAATGCAATGATAGAATTTAACCTGGGTCATTTAGCGATTAACAGAAGCTTGTTTAATTTATTTCACAGATTGGAGTAGACCGGTTGATGAGACCTTTTGGTGAGTTTTTTTTCCTCCACATTTCTGTGCGCTAATGACAGTGGTACGTTACAGGTCACGCAGGGAGCCCACGTTGCTGTGACAACGTGTATGTGCTCTGGGGCTGTGGTCATTGAGGCCAGAGAACCTTCCTACCACACGGCTGGCCAGGAATCTCTCCCACTCTTACCATGTGCCATTGTTGAAAGTTAACACTCAACCTTTTTGGCCATGTTCGCAATACACCTTTCCTCACCATCATGCCCGGGGATGGGACTCGAACCTGAACCTTGTGATTCAGGGCTAGACCTGCGAAGGATCAATGATCCTCTTTGTGTCACAATCTGTACTTCCGGGAAGGTGGTGCTGGTTGGTCACTAGATGGGATCAGGCGCAGTGACAGCGGGCACAAACAGACCTGTGGCAAGGCGGGTAGTTTCAAACCCAGCCTCAGTTCTCTATGCCTGGGGTTGAGTTATAAGATTTTTAAGCCCTCCAGCCCTCCCGTCCTGAGAGCCAATAGGATTGCTAGACAATAGACAATAGACAATAGGTGCAGGAGTAGGCCATTCAGCCCTTCGAGCCTGCACCGCCATTCAATATGATCATGGCTGATCATTCCTAATCAGTATCCGCTCCCTGCCTTATCTCCATAACCCTTGATTCCACTATCCTTGAGAGCTTTATCCAACTCTTTCTTAAATGAATCCAGAGACTGGGACTCCATTGCCCTCTGGGGCAGAGCATTCCACACAACCACCACTCTCTGGGTGAAGACATTTCTCCTCATCTCCGTCCTAAATGCTCTACCCCGTATTTTTAAGCCGCGTCCTCTGGTTCGGATTGCTACTCCCATGACTGCCTGACCTTCTGGATAGTTCTATCTTTGGTCTCCCTGTATCATAGGGTGGCACGGTGGCTCAGTGGTTAGCACTGCTGCTTTGCAGCCCCAGAGAGCCAGGTTTGATTCCAGCCTCGGGTGACTGCCTGTGCGGAGTTTGCACCTTCTCCCTATGTCTGTGTGGGTTTCCAGAGGTGTGCAGGTTAGGATGGACTGGCTGTGCTAAATTGCTCCCTAGTGTCCAGGGATGTGCTGGCTAGGTGGGTTGGCCATAGGAAATGTAGGGTTATGGGGAAGGGGTGGGTCAGATTGAGATGGCCTTTGGAGGGTTGGTTTGGACTTGATGGGCCATATGACCTGCTTCCACACTGTAGGGATTGTATGATTCCTGTCTTAAGGTCCAGACGCTTGGTCTGAACCCAGTAGAACAGACTGGAGGCATTATCATGCCTATAATTGTTCTATTCTGTCTCCATAATGAACCAGGTAAATCCCCTGAGCCTCCAGATTGTCTTATACCAGTGCTGCCTGCTCCTGCATTCTCTGATGAGCCATATTGCAGTCCTAATCTAGATAGTTAAGAACAAATAGCGGGTTGAGTTGCAAAATAATTCAACACACTGCACCCAACAATCAGGTTAAACAAACAATCAGATCACTTTTCTTTGTGGAAATTGTGCAATAATTCAAACAAAATTTGCCACTTCCTTTCGCGTGTTCTGTCGCAATCAATTTCTGCCTCTTTTGTCTCACCTGGAGGTCACTATGAATTGTGAAGCATTCGCCATCTGAAGTGAACAATTGCCAATAAGACAGAGTCACATCTGTGCCTGAGGTGGCTCTCAATTCAGATGAAGCATTAAGGTTACGGGAAACAGATTTAAACTGGCATGCAGGCGTCAGGTCATAAGCGAGAAAATAAGGTGCGAGAATTGTCTCAATCTGTGAACAATTGCGACGGCAATTTAAATTTGTGAAGCACCCCTAACGTGTTAAAATATCCCAATACACTTCACAGGCTGATGACAAAGTTAGATATCAAGCCACGTTAAGACAACGATATGGGCAGATGACCAGAAGCTTGGTCAAGGAGGTGAGTTTTAAGGAGGTCTTATGTTTGAAGGAAGGAAGCAAATGTGCTACAGTCAAATTTTCAGACAGGTGGAAAAGCAGGTTATGAGATGGATATAGTTTATGGAGAGATATTGATAGGTTAAGCGAGTGAGTGAAGAAGTTGAATATAATGTGGGAAAATGTGACATTGTTCATTTGGAAGGGAACACAAAAGGATAGAATCATTGCAACATGGTGTGTTGGGGCAGCCCAAAGACTCAGTGGTTAGTACTGCTGCCTCACGCACCAGGGACCTGGGTTTGATTCCTGGGTACATGGAGATTGCCAGCTCCCCCCGTGTCTGTGTGGGTTTCCTCCCACAGTCCAAAGGTGTGCAGCGTAGGTGGATTAGGCATGGGAGTTATAGGCTGGAATCAAGAGTATGGTGCTGGAAAAGCACAGCAGGTCAGGCAGCATCCCAGGAATGAATCCCTGATGAAGGGCTTTTGCCTGAAACATCAATTCTCCTGCTCCTCGGATGCTGCCTCACCTTTTCCAGCACCACACTCTTGACTCTAATCTCCAGCGCCTGCAGTCCTCACTTTTACCTACGGGGAGGGGTGGTGTTGGGATGCCCTTCAGAAGGTCAGTGTGAACTTGATGGACCAAATGGTCTATTCCCACACTGTAGGGATTTGTGATTTAAATGGAGGAAAACTGCAGAATGCTATAACACAATGACACATGGGTGACTAGTATCTGAAACACAGAAAACTAGTACACAAGGTGTAGCAGGTAATCAGGAAGGCGAATGGGATGTTGATCTTCATTTCAAAGGGCAGCATGGTGGAACAGTGGTTAACACTGCTGCCTCACAGCGCTGGAGACCCAGGTTCAATTCCCACCTCAGGCGACTGACTGTGTGGAGTTTGCATGGGGTTTTTTTCCAGGTGCTCTGGTTTCTTCCCACAGTCCAAAGACGTGCGGGTCAAGTGAATTGGCCATTCTAAATTGCCCGTACTGTTAGGTAAGGAGTAAAATGTAGGGGTTGCAGGTTGGTGTGGACTTGTTGGGCCGAAGGGCCTGTTTCCACACTGTAAGTAATCTAATCTAATCAAAGAGGGTTTGAGTTTAAGAGAAGGGAAGTCTAACTGTAAGGGGCTGGTGAGACCACATCTTGTGTATTGTGAGCAGTTTGGACCCCTTGTTTAAAGAAAGATATAATTTCATTGAAGGCAATTCAGAGAAGGTTCACTTGGATGATCCCTGGCATGGAGGGATTGTCTTATGAGTAAAGGCTTAAGCAGACTGGGACTCTACTCACTGAAGTTTAGAAGCATGAGAGGTGATCTCATTGAAGGGTTCTTAAAGGGTCAATGCTGAGAGGATGTTTCTGCTTATGGGAAAGTCTAGGACCAAAGGGCACAGTCTCAGAATAAAGGGGCACCCATTTAAGACTGAGGTGAGGAGGAATTTCTTCTCTCAGAGAGCTGTCAGTCTTTGAAACTGTGGAGGCAGAGTCATTGTGGATATTTAAGACTGAGAGAGAGTAACCAGGTGGATTTGCCATGGGAAATACGGGATTTGGTTGGGATGCTTTTCGAGGAGACTGGTATAATCTTGATGGGCTGAATGGCCTGCTTCCACACTGTAGACATTCCATAGGGCATCTTGTTGCTAGGCAACAGTAGTCTCCTTTCTCTTCAGCCCATGTTTCGAAAATACTGAATGGATCACCTCAAGGCAAACCCGAAAGCTATAAACTCCAACTGAAAACGCACAATTAATAAACTTCAGACACCCCAGCGGCATTCTCAATCAAATCTAAAATAAAACCAAAACTACAGACTTCCCTTTTTAACACACAATATAAAATTGCTACTCAAACTTAAAGCATGGTTCTTTCCATTATAGAAACCAAATACTCATTACAAGATAGCATGAACTTTCATCATTCATATTCATCTAATAGAGTCATCCAGCATGGAAACAGACCCTTCGGTCCAACCAGTCCATGCTAGCCAACATCCCAGACTAAAATAGTCGCACCTGCCTGCTCCTGGTCCATATCCCTCCACACATTTCTTGTTCATTTACTTATCCAAATGTTATTTAAACATTGTAACTGTACCTGCATCCACTGCTTCGTCTGGAAGTTCAATCCACACATGAACCACTCTAAAAAACTTGACCCTCATGTCTTTTTAAAATGTTTCTCCTCTTACCTTATAAATCTACCACCTAGTCTTGTGATCCACTCCCACAGGGAACAGACAGCTGCCGTTCATGTTATCTATATCCTTCATGATTTTATAACCCTCTACAAGGTCACCCTTCAACCCCCTACATTCCAGTGAAAAAAAATCCCAATTCTCCTTATAGCTTAAATCCTCCTTTCCCAGCAACATCCTGGTAAATGTCTACTGAACCCTCTCCAGCTTAATAATACCCTTCCTATAACAGAGTGACCAGAACTGGACACAGTACTCCAAAAGCGGCCTCACCACTGTCCTGTACAACCTCAACATGACATCCCAACTCCTGTACTGAAAGGTCGGAGTCTTCCCTGATTTATTATTTTCCGGTATTTACAAACCTCATCATGCATCAGTATTCATGGTCGGCTCATCCAGCATTGATACAAAAGGCCAGATGCTATGCATCTTTTGCCTGAGAATGCAAAATTGGTAAACATAGATTCCCACAGCTTAGAATGAGGTCTTTGAGTCCATTGCGTTGCCATTGACTCTTAGGAAGAGATTCGCTATCAATCTCCCTCTCTTTCCCGGTATTCGTTAAATTCTGTTTGCAAGTCAAATCCACTTCTAGGAATAAGTCAGGCCACGTATTTATGATCACGATAACTCAATACATTATGAGAAAGTGACCTTCACCTGCTCCCTACTTTCATTTACCAGGCTCCCCTCCTAACTCACAAGGAAAGCTTGGGGCTACAATTCCACCAGGTCGGGCAGCTCCCGAGGAACAGGAGAATCCACGTTTCGGGCATAAGACCTTCGTCAGGAACATCGGTTCTCCTGCTCCTCGGATGCTGTCTGACCTGCTGTGCTTTACCAGTCTGATCTTCAGCATCTGCAGCCCACACTGCCTCCTGCTTCACTTCCACCGCCAATGCCCTTTTGCATCATTTATTATCCTGCTGTGAGGCTTTTCATATGGGAGAAAGGGGGGACTGCAGATGCTGGAGATTAGGGTCAAAAAGTGTGATGCTGGGAAAGCACAGCCGGTCAGGCAGCATCCGAGGAACAGGAGTGTTGACATTTAGGGCATAAGTGGGGGCTGCGAGGGCAAAGGGGGCTGAGAGATAAATGGGAGGGGGATGGGGCTTGGGGAAAAGGTAGCTGGGAATGCGATAGGTAGATGAAGGTGGGGGTGGTGGTGATAGATCGGTGAGGAGTGTGGAGCGAATATCTGGGAAGCGACATGGACAGGTAAGACAGTTCAAGAGAGTGGTACCGAGTTGAAGGGTTGGGTCTAGGAAAAGGTGGGGGGAGGGGAGAGGAGGAAACTGATGAAATTGATGTTGATCCCGTATGATTGGGGGGTCCCAAGATGGAGGATGAGGTGTTCTTCATATGGGGTTTTCAAAGAGGACTAGACAGCCCAATGATTTCTAAAGCTGTGACAGCCCCTTCCTACCATTTGTGTTTTGTGAAATAGCTGTTAATATAAGGCTAGAATTAAAGTTCCCTCCTTAGCAGAAGGTTTGAGGGTGCAGATTTAAGGTAAGGACCAGGAGCTTGGAGGGGGATTTAAAAGGAAATTCTTCCATCTAGAAGGTGGTATGTATCTCACGTATGTATCCTACTACCACTTCCAGGTCTGGCGGATGATGCAGCCTCTTTACCATCTGGGTGGGGCCAGGATCAAAAGTGCAAGAAGCTCTATTCAGTCCTAGTGGGGAGTAGGGTGTGGTACCTTTCACTTGAGCGAGGTTACCAGAGTCAAAATGGTGGCACGGTGGCTCAGTGGTTAACACTGCTGCCTCCCAGCACCAGGGATCCAGGGTCGATTCCAGCCTTGGGAGACCGTCTGTGTGGAGTTGGCACATTCTCCCCATATTTGCGTGGATTTCCTCCGGGTGCTCCGGTTTCCTCCCACCATCCAAAGATGTGCAGGTCAGGTGGATTGGCCATGGGAAATTGCCCATAGTGTTAGGTGCATTAGTCAGAGAGAAATGGGTCTGGAAGGGTTATTCTTCTGAGGGGCGGTGTGGACTTGTTGGACCGAAGGCCCTGTTTCTACGCTGTAGGAAATCAAATAATAAAAGATCATATGCAAGGGAACAAACCTTCCCTTTCCCAGAGCATGTTGGATTGCATCAGGGCCATGTGTAGTAAATGCAAGGAGTCCTCGCCCCCAGCTGAGATGGTGTTTTAGCTGAAACATTCAGAGTTGAGATTGTTGCATTTTTAAGGGATAAGGCTCGAAGGGCTGAATGGTCTACTCCTGTCCTTATCTTCTATGTTTCCAAGAGTTGCAAGGAGAAGGCAGGGGACTGTCACTCAGGGAACTGCTCATTCAGAGAGCTGGTGCAGACATGATGGGCTGAATGCCCTCATTCTGTGCAGCTAACAATGCTGGAGCATTTCAGCAATGAAATGAAATAGGGCTGCTGTCTTGGGAGCAGAGAAGATCGAAATCCACAGAATCACGAGGGATGTAGATGGGGTCGCTAGAATTAAAGTTCCCTCCTTAGCAGAAGATTTGAGGGTGTGGATTTAAGGTAAAGGCCAGGAGCTTGAAGGAGGATTTAGAGGGAAATTCTTCCATCCAGAAGGTGGTGTGTATCTCAAACTGAAGAAGGGCTCATGCCCGAAACGTCGATTCTCCTGCTCCTTGGATGCTGCCTGGGCTGCTGCGCTTTTCCAGCAACACATTTTCAGCTCTGTATCTCAAACTCCCTCCCTAAAAGGGGAGAGTCATTACAACATTTGTGAAATATTTAAATGACCACTTGAAACGCCAGCCAATTGGGAATTAGGATTCTTCAGAGGGCAAACGTCAACTCTGTAATCTCTCACCACAGATGCTGCCAGAACTGCTGAGTTTCTCCAGCAATTTCTGGTTTGGATTTCCAGCAGTTTTCTGTTTGGTTGTCTCTTGTTGTGCCGTTGATTGAGGGACAAATGCTCCCAGCATGCTAGAGAGAAATCCCCTTGCTCTTTTTCAGAAATACCACCAAGAGATCTTTTCTTTTCACCTTGACGTGACAGATCCCCGACTTAATATACCATTCAAAAAGTAGTATCATACTTTGTAAATACAGCTGGTTTAAGCTGTGTCCAACCAGATCCAAGTTAGAATTTAGAATTAGGCTTATTGTCACGTGTACCCAAGTTACAAAAGAACAGGAGTGCAGTGAAAAGTGCACAATGTTCCCAACACATGACGCCATCTTGGGTAAAAAGTACCTCAGTAAGAAATATAGAGCAAAGACAGAAAGAGAAACTGTTACGCTACATTGCAGATATACAGACTGTAAGTATATGTTTAGAAATGAGAAATAAAGCTAAAACGATAGACATTAGGGGTTTCCTCATAGTTTGACTGGATGACACCAGTTCTAATCAGTAGCCATCTTTGTTCCTGGCCCTGGCACCTGCTCCACTCCATGCTGCTGGTCACTATTCCCACTCTGGAAAAAGACAGAAGAGGAAAAAGAAAACAAGAGAGAGAAAGAAAAGAAAAAAGAAAAGGAACAGATGGGGTGGACGAGCTCTGGCTGAAGTGTCCTACTCCGCTGCCATCTTGAATTCGAGACTTAAACGAGAACCGATGTGCATCAAACACAACGAGAATTGTGAATAAAGTTTCTATCACGGTGGGTGGGTGGCACGGTGGCACAGTGGTTAGCACTGCTGCCTCACAGCTCCTGTAGACCCGGGTTCAATTCCCGACTCAGGCGACTGACTGTGTGGAGTTTGCACGTTCTCCCCATGTCTGCGTGGGTTTCCTCCGGGTGCTCCGGTTTCCTCCCACAGTCACAAAGATGTGCGGGTCAGGTGAATTGGCCATGCTAAATTGCCCGTAGTGTTAGGTAAGGGGTAAATGTAGGGGTATGGGTGGGTTGCGCTTCGGCGGGTCGGTGTGGACTTGTCGGGCCGAAGGGCCTGTTTCCACACTGTAAGTCTAATCTAATCTAATTGAGTGTCCAATGAGGTTCTAAAGGTGAAGTGCCCTCTACTGCCATCTCAGAGCCGGGTTCGAGTTACGTGAACTGCACAGTGAACTCACAATCTCTGCCAATCAGAGGCAAGGCTGCGACTCCAGCAGCTGATACTGTGAAGAGTGGTCACTTGGGGTAAGATACTGGGCTGGGGGAGGGTTAACACATGCGAAACCATGTGCCAGTTCAGAATATCACAGCACTGGGCAAAGCTGTGGCAGCTGGTGTGTTTTAGACTCGAAGGTTCTGCCATAGTGGTGTGGAACATTTTACTGAGCAGAAACGGACTTTATCAAACGTGAATATTGGTGAAGGTTGGTGTTCGGATTGACATTTCCACCTCTGCTGTGGGTAGGTGACCTTTTGTGTTTTTCTTTCTGTAATGTGCTTGCACAATCTCCGTGACCACGCGTTCTATTTTTACTGCTAACTACAAGCCTGCAGCCTTGTGCACGTTCGAGTGGTCATCTTTCTCGCTCAGGAGATGTTGGTGTGGACAGGCCTCTCTTGCACCAACTTAGGCAGGAGAGGCAGAATGGAAGGGGTCCCTGGCTAATTTGTCCCCTCCCTCACCTGGGTTTGTAGAGGATGCTAATCGCATTGCCAGTGGGATCTTGCTGTGCGTAGACTTGGGCTGCAAATTTCTCACCTCCAATTCGATGCAGAGCCTGCCTTGTTGGCTGTGGGGGGCTTCATGGTACGAAAGGTGCTAAATAAAGGCGATTTCTCTCTCCTTCTCTGTCCATTATTACTCCCAGTGCTTCTGCTACCACAGACTGGAGGCTGTGGTCACTGATTAGTCACAGGGTTGAGGGAGAGGCAGGTCAAACCTGAGGACAGAGCACTCAACTCACACGGGTCATTGAAAGCAGCTCCCCCACTGAGATAAATACCCTTGTGGGGATCAAAACTATTAACTTGAGATTCTGGTCAGCTAAAGAGTCAATGCTTCCTAAAGTGGATCACGTCCGAGATTCAATCTTGAATTGAATTTATTGTTTGAATTGAATTGAGTTTATTGTCACGTGTACCAAGGCACAGTGAAAAGCTTTGTCTTGCGAGCAATACAGGCACATCGCAGAGTTAATTAGCAGAGATAGGTAAATAATAGGTAAACAGCAGCAAAAACCAAAACACAGGTAGAGGTGGATTAGATTAGATTACTTACAGTGTGGAAACAGACCCTTCGGCCCAACAAGTCCACACTGACCCGCCGAAGCGCAACCCACCCATACCCCTACATTTACCCCTTACCTAACACTACGGGCAATTTAGCATGGCCAATTCACCTGACCCGCACATCTTTGGACTGTGGGAGAAAACCAGAGCACCCGGAGGAAACCCACACAGACACGGGGAGAATGTGCAAACTCCACACAGTCAGTCGCCTGAGTCGGGAATTGAACCCGGGTCTCAGGCGCTGTGAGGCAGCAGTGCTAACCACCGTGCCGCCCACGGGTCATTGAAAGCAGCTCCCCCACTGAGATAAATACCCTTGTGGGGATCAAAACTATTAACTTGAGATTCTGGTCAGCCAAAGAGTCAATGCTTCCTAAAATGGATCACGTCCGAGATTCAAACTTGAATTGAATTTATTGTTTGAATTGAATTGAGTTTATTGTCACGTGTACCAAGGCACACGTGGAGGTTAAGAGTTTGTGAGCCCATTCAGTACCCTTGATGGAGCTCTGACGGACTATTGTCTTCTGTTGTGAGCATTGCATTATACAAAGTATGTGAATGCATTGGAGAGAGAGAGCAGGAGCCATTTGCAAGATTGATTCCAGGATGGAGAAATGTCATCTCTGAAGGTTGATTAAAGATGTTTGGATTGTTCTTCTCACAGAGAAGAATGACTAAAGAAGATCTTCTCAGATAGAAGAAGGCAGAGGTCTTCAAAGCCAGAAGTAGCTGCCACCTTCTCAAGGGGCAAGTAGGGATGGACAATAAATGCCGGTCCAGCCAGCCATGCCTACACCCCACGAGTGAATCGATAACAAAGAGCTGGGGCATGGAATGCACTGTCTGGAAATGTGGTGGAGGCAGATTCAATCGAAGAGAGCTTTGGATGATTATTTGGATAGAAATGGTGTCTAGGGATATCGGGAAACAGCAGGAGATTGGCACTCGAGGATAGAACCGGTTGAGGGCGATAGGACGAATGGCCTCCAACTGCACCATAATAATTCTGTGGTATGTTTAAAAGTAGAAGTATTTAACTGTAGCCTGAATGTCTTAAATAAAATGATCCACTCTTTCCTTGTTTATCATGTTGACAAGATCTTGAAAAAAAAAGCAAATATTTTAGCATCCAATTATGGCACTGGGTTACCTTGAAATCAGTTGCATTTGTTGCTGTGCAGTCAGCTATTGTGTGAATTTACAGGTTTATGTCCAGCTGATCAACCATTCCGGCCACAATAAAACCTCTCATCCTAACCCTGACGCCAACGGCCACCAACCCTGTCAATCTGATGCTCCAGAGCTTCCTTGACTTTGGGCTGGCAAACCATGAAGACGCCAAACTGGGGCCCTAAGTGGCTTGTTCACTGTCCCGCCCCCACCCTTCGGAAATGACACAGGTGTCTGAGTGGATAACTGAGAGAAAGGGAAAAAAAAACCCATCTCAAAAGTGAGACTTCTTAATCTTACATTGTCTCTCCTTGTTCTCGTCTCTCCCAGAAGAGCAAACATCCTCCCAAGTCCCCTCGGGATCTCAGATCTTTCAACAAGATCACCTCTCGTTCTTCTAAATACCAAAGAGTATAGGCCCAGCCAAACTTTCTAAGTCCTTGTTTCTAGATCTCAACTAAACTGTCATAGTCATTTTCAGTTTGAGGGAGATTGTGCAGTAGTGGTAACATCACTTAGTTAATAATTCAGATCCCAGCCTACACTCCAGGAATATGGGTTCAAATCCTGCTATGGCAGGAAATGGAATTTAAATTCAATTGATAACTTATACAGTTAATGGTAGGGCCCTGGGGCAGTGTTGCCAGACAAAGAGATCTAGGGTTTCAGGCTCCTTGGAGAGTGAATAAGATGTTTGGCACTTTTGCCTTCATTGGTCAAGTTGGGAGGTCAAGTTACAGCTGTACAGGACATTGGTGAGGCCACTTTTGGAATATTGTATTCAATTCTGGTCTTCTTAGGAAGAATGTTGTTAAACTTAAGAGGGTGCAGAAAAGATTTACAAGGATGTTGCCAGGACTCAAGAGCTTGAGTTGTAGAGAGAGGCTGAATAGGCTGGGTCCTTTTTCCCTGCAGCATAGGCTGAGGGATGACCTTACAGAGGTTTATAAAATCATGAGGGGCACGGATAGTGTAAGTATACAAAGTCTTTTTCCAAGGGTGGGAGGTGAGAGGGGAAAGATTGAAAAAGGACCTGAGGGGTAACTTTTTCACGCTCTGGGTAGTGTGTGTCTGGAATGAGCTGCCAGAGGAAGTGGTGGAGGCTGGTACAATTGCAACATTTAACAGGCATCTGGAAGGGTTTAAAGGAATATGGGCCAAATGCTGGCAAATGGGACTGGGTCAGACTGAGACACATTCAAGTTGGACCGAAGGGTCTGTTTCTGTGCTGTATGACTCCACATGGGTGGCACGGTGGTTAGCACTGCTGTCTCACAGCGCCTGAGACCCGGGTTCAATTCCCAACTCAGGCGACTGACTGTGTGGAGTTTGCACATTCTCCCCGTGTCTGCGTGGGTTTCCTCAGGGTGCTCCGGTTTCCTCCCACACTCCAAAGATGTGCGGGTCAGGTGAATTGGCCATGCTAAATTGCCCGTAGTGTTAGGTAAGGGGTAAATGTAGGGGTATGGGTGGGTTGCGCTTCGGCGGGTCAGTGTGGACTTGTTGGGCCAAAGGGCCTGTTTCCACACTGTAAGTAATCTAATCTTAAAAAAAACTCTGGAATATGAAGTGAATAATGTTACCATAAAACTGTCTGACATACAAAATCCTTTTGGTTCAGAAATGTTGAAAGAGATATCTGGTTTGGGCCACGCATGACCCCAAGTGGACAGCCAGTGTGATTGACTCCTAAATATCTATATGCCCTCTCCATATACTGCTGTGCTGTGTGATGATACTTTTGTGCAATAATTCAACACAAGCAATGTGAATTACTCTTCGATTTGTTTAAAGGGAAGTATTCATGTCAAAATTGACAAAGAATAAACCTGAAAAATGTGTTGCTGGAAAAGCGCAGCAGGTCAGGCAGCATCCAAGGAGCAGGAGAATCGACGTTTCGGGCATGAGCCCTTCAAAGGCCTGCTGCGCTTTTCCAGCAGCACATTTTCAGCTCTGATCTCCAACATCTGCAGTCCTCACTTTCTCCTAGAAGATTTTAACCTACTGCGAATCGTCTTGCAAGGATGCCTTTCTTGAAGAAGCTCTCTTCCTCCCTCTACAGGAGGGCTCATGCCCGAAACGTCGATTCTCCTGCTCCTTGGATGCTGCCTGACCTGCTGCGCTTTTCCTGCAACACATTTTTCAGCTCTGATCTCCAGCATCTGCAGTCCTCAGTTTCTCCTAAAGAATAAACCTTCCAGCTTATGAGCGAATTTGGCGTTATCAATCTTTGTTATCAGTCTCGATACAAACCAACATTTCAATACGGAGGTATCAGATAAGGTTAAGTATTTTTATCAGCTTACCCTATATGAGAGATACAGTCTTTCATCTCTTGTCCTTTCTATTCTAGGTTCATATGTAACACAGAAGAGCGCCAGACATAACCAGTGTCTCGACATTGCTACCTACTCACTTCAAAACAGTGTGGCTACATCTTTTTTAAATTAACCCCATACACTGCAAACCAGAGGTAGGTCCAACTTGAGCACAGGTTCAGTGATAGAGGATGTTGTGCCACTAATCAAACAATGAAAAGTAAAAGGATGATAAATTGTGTTCAAATATATATTGCTCCCGGTTTTGGGAAGGCCGTCAGAGGGAAACCAAGTTTTACAGGCATGAAAATCAGTTTTTACACTCGATGCAACACCTGACTTTGCAGATGCACTTTGCTCAATTAGAAATGGCCCCGAAACAGGTCATTCGGCCCAACCAGTGCATGCTTCTCTCAATCTCTCCCTTCCTTTTATCCTTTATTCCTGATGAAGGGCTTATGCTCGAAACGTTGAATTCTCTATTCCTGAGATGCTGCCTAACCTGCTGTGCTTTGACCAGCAACACATTTGCAGCTAAAAGTATCACCGTCAATATCCATTCCCTTCAGCTGTTTGGCCTCCAGTGGACTGCATCTTTACTGTATGCTTTAATGGGTCCCACATTCTAACCTGGTCTAATCTGTTGAGCTGCAAATTCACTTTTGAATTTGCCATTGGATTTCTCAGTGATTATCCCAATATTGATGACCTTACCCACATGAGGAAGCGTTCTGTCTGTATGTGCTTGATCAAAAATCATTTTAAAATATCTCTACTCGGTGAGTCCCACCCTCCCACCCCATCTTTTTTTATAAAGAGAGGCAAGAAACAGGCTGTCAATACTTTCCTGATATGGATCCCCAACCATTCTGACCCATTTCTAATAAATTTGTGCATTTCTCTGGTAGTCTCCATATCTTTTCCCTTTAATAACTCACCACCTTCATCCACCTATTGTTTTCTCAGCTACCTTCCCCCCAAACCCACCCCACTTCCATTTACATCTCCGCCCCGTTCTTGATGAAGGACTTATGTCAGAAACATTGATTCTCCTGCAACTCGGATGCTGCCTGACCTGCTGCGCTTTTCCAGCATCACACTCTCAACTCTGATCTCCAGCATTCTGCAGTCCTCACTTTCTCCTACTTTTCCAAACCAGCTACAAGACAAGCTCAGCATACTCTCCATGTTCCTCATTGCTAGTCATAGGGTTATAGAGGCCTACGACACTGAAACAGTCCAACTCGTCCATGCTGACCAGATATCCTAATCCATCTACTCCCATTTGCCAGCATTTGGCCCATATCCTTCTAAACCCTTCCTATTCATGTACCATTTTAAATGTTGTAATTGTATCAGCCTCCACCGCTTCCTCTGGCCATTCACACGCCACTCTCTGCATGAAAACTTTGCCCCTTTGATCTCTTTCAAGTCTTTCCTCTCTCACCCTAAAGCCATGTCCTCGGCACTTGAGGAGACAAGTCCTAGTGTTTCAGTCTCCCCTCATATTGGCTTATTAACCTGTGTTTGAGTTGATGGCTTGTGTCAATTAAAAAAACAGACAGATCCAATGGGTGATGGCAGCAACACAAACTTGTGGGAACTTGTGAACAAAACACAGAAAGCTAGTGCCTAGGGTGCAGGTTATTTCAAGGGAGTTGGAGTATAAGAGGAGGGAAATCTTACTGAAACCATACTGGTGGAAACACATCTGGAGGACTGTGAGTAGTTTTGGTCCCCTAATTTAAAGAAAGATATCATTTAATTGGAGGCAGCTCAGAGAAGATTCACTAGGGTGATCAGATTCCCCTACAGTATAGAAACAGGCCCTTCAGCCCAACCCGACCCTCCAAAGAGTAACCCACCCAGACCCACCCCCCAAGCCTATGTTTACCCCAACTAACACACCTATTCATGGCCAATTCACCCAACCTGCACATCTTGGGACTGTGTGAGGAAACCCACAAGGACAAGGGAGAGTGTGCAAACTCCACACAGACAGTCACCCGAGGCAGGAATCGAACCCGGGTCCCTGGCGCTGAGCGGCAGCAGTGCTAACCATTGAACCACCGTGCCAACCCTTTTTCACCATAATGATTAGATGATTAGATTCCCTACAGTATGGAAAAAAGGCCCTTCAGCCCAATTAGTCCACTATTCTCTGGTATAGAGGGATTGTCAAATGAGTAAAGGCTAAACAAATTGAGACTCCACTCACCGGAGTTTAGAAGAAAGAGAGGTGACCACATTGAATTACATAGGATTCTGAAAGGGCCTATCAGGGTGAGAGGATTTTTTTCCCTTCATGGGAGAATCTAGGACCAGGAGGCACAATCTCAGAATAAAGGGACACCCATTTCAGACTGAGATAAGGAGGTATTTCTTCTCTCAGAGGGTTTGAGACTTTGGAACACCTTCCCACAGAGAGCTGTGGGGGCAAAGCCCTCGTGGCTGAGATCGATTCTTGATCAGTCGGGGAATCAAGATTTTGGGGAGAGGGCAGGAAAATGGACATGAGGACTGTTGGATCAACCTATTGAATGATGGCACAGGCTCGAGGGGCCGAATGACCTACTCCTGTTCTTATTTCTGATCCTTTTATCATCTTTCAAACTTTATTTAGAGCAGCCTTTAATATTCTGCATTCAGGGGTGTAGGGAGTTGAGATATACGTGGGTGTATTTTAACTTTACAGCAGCCACACATTATTTTCAGAACTTCTTTGCATAGTCCCACTGTCCCATTCGCTCGCCGCACTTTTCGTAAGCAAATAATATTTTTGGAAAATAATTTATTGACGTTGCAGTAAGATAACCTCCAGTCTAACCATGGAATAGAAGTAGTGTCGAGGTCACATTGCTGTTGAGAATTGCTATTTTGGTTTTACTTCTGTCATTGGTTCCCTGCTGCTTCTCGGTTTTAGTGAGGTTTGATTTCACTTACGTTTTATGACGTTTGAATATTGTTTCAATTCTGTAACTTTCTGGGAGTTCGTGCAGAAATGACTAATAAGACAAGCTGCCTATGGTGATACAACATCTGAGGTTAGTTCCGTGACTGCACACAGACTCTCTGTTTCCCTCTCCCCAGATGCTGCCTGACCTGCTGACAAATAGTCCCCTTTCTGGTTTCATTGCAGACTTGCAGCATCCACAGAACTTTATTTCTGTGCTAGTGCACTAATACTCCTCCTCGATAAGCAGAAAAAACTGAAAGAACACAAAAGCCTATTGCCATATAACAGGGTAGGAACAAATTACAGCAGCTGCTGGAATCGGTACTGAAAACAATAAATGGTGGAGTTCACAGTGGATTTTGGATTAGTGGTGCTAGAAGAGCACAGCAGTTCAGGCAGCATCATAGGAGCAGCGAAATCGACGTTTCGGGCAAAAGCCCTTCATCAGGAACAAAGACAGAGAGCCTGAAGCGTGGAGAGATAAGCTAGAGGTGGTGGTGGTGGGGAGAAAGTAGCATAGAGTTAAATAGGTGAGTGGGGGAGGGGATGAAGGTGATAGGTCAGGGAGGAGGGTGGAGAGGATAGGTGGAAAAGAAGATAGACAGGTAGGACAGGTCATGGGGACAATGCTGAGCTGGAAGTTTGAAACTAGGGTGAGGTGGGGGAAGGGGAAATGAGGAAACTGCTGAAGTCCACACTGATGCCCTGGGTGTTCCAAGGCAGAAGATGAGGCATTCTTCCTCCAGGTGTCTGGTGGTGAGGGAGCGGCGGTGAAGGAGTCCCAGGACCTCCATGTCCTCGGCAGAGTGGGAGGGGGAGTTGAAGTGTTGGGCCACAGGGCGGTGTGGTTGATTGGTGTGGGTGCACTGGAGATGTTCCCTAAAGCACTCTGCTGGGAGACATCCAACCTGATCAGGTAGCATCCATGGAGAGAGAGCAAGCTAACGGTTCAAGTCCAGGTGACTCATCATTAGCTTGATAGACTCAAAACCTGAGCTTGCTGTCTCTCCATAGATGCTACCTGACCCATCCTGATCTTGTAGAGTCATTGAGTCATAGAGATGCACAGTACATAAACAGACCCTTTGGTCCAACTCATCCATGCTGACTAGATATCCTAAATAAATCTAGTCTCATTTGCCTCTGTGTGAAAACATTGCCCCTTTACTGCATTTTATATCATTCCCCTCTCACCTTAAACCTATGTCCTCTATTTTGGACTCCCCTACCAGGGGAAAAGACCCAGTCTATCCACCCTACCCATGCCCCTTGATGTTTGTTTTCTGCCATCGTTTATTTTTAAGTAGATTAGATTAGATTAGACTTACAGTGTGGAAACAGGCCCTTCGGCCCAACAAGTCCACACCGACCTGCCGAAACGCAACCCACCCATACCCCTACATTTACCCCTTACCTAACACTACGGACAATTTAGCATGGCTAATTCACCTGACCCGCACATCTTTGGACTGTGGGAGGAAACCGGAGCACCCAGAGGAAACCCACGCAGACATGGGGAGAACGTGCAAACTCCACCCAGTCAGTCGCCTGAGTCGGGAATTGAACCCGGGTCTCAGGCGCTGTGAGGCAGCAGTGCTAACCACCGTGCCGCCCATGAAATGGCAGTGGTGGGATAAAATACATCTTCGAATTAACCACTGCAAAAACGCAACTGCACAGGTAGGATTTGGACCCATGTGTCCTGGCTTAGAGGTAGAGACACTACCATTGCGCTACAGGCTAAACACACAAGGCTACTTGGTTACCCCTAAAAGTGTCTCAATTGGCTTGCTGCATTGCAATTGGGAAGGAACAAAGCAGAGAGTCAAAGCTTCACATAGCAGCGTGTTATCATGTAATCCATGAGGGCAAAGGCTTTCTGTGCAGCTCTGTTTGCAACAGCGACGTTACACATTTAGAAGCTCTCTGAGACGCCATGGCAGGATGGCATCTGTTTGATACACAATGCGTGGGCTTGATTCTCTGTACTCAACGCATCCTTTCATAAAAATCAGCCTGCGATCTCTTTCTTGTGTAGCTCGCTCGAGGTTGCAAAAACTGTTTCTTGTGCAACAGAAAAAGGCGAAACTGTTTACCAACAGGGCCAATGTGGGACGGTGCGGGGCCAATAACCATTGACACCACTTCGACCCCGAGCAGCTCTCTGCCAGCAAAAACTAACCTGGAATGGAGGCTCTCAACCTTATTCAAACACTTTAAACTGAAATGCAAACTAGGCAAGGGAGATCCAAAAGCAACTTTTTCTTCACACAGCAATATTTAGAGGATGGAATGCATTGATTGGAAATGTGATGGAGACAAGTTCAGTTGAGACATTTAAGACGGCTTGGGATAGTAATTTGGGTAGTAGCGGTGGGCAGGGATGTGGCCATAAGGCAGGAGATTGGCACACAGGAATAGAACTATTGCAGGCACGATGGGTCAAATGGCCTCCTTCTATACTGTAAGAATTCTGTCATTCTGTGACGAAGATGCTGCAGAATGCCGAACTCAAACATTTGGGATTGCTTTCGATTGTGGTTTTAAGCCACGTTTGGCATTTAACAGGGCAGCAATAAATAGGAACCAATATTTATTTCTGTTACTGAAACTTCTGTAAGGTGGTGCTTTATCCCCACCTGCTTATGAGAAATCCCAAAGCCTACCGGACCGATTTCACGTAAACCCGGTGCACAGTCCGTGCAAAGGCTAATTTGTTTTGGGAAAAGATCCTGGCATTTTTTAAATGGGAAAGAGGGCGATTTGGGGTTTTGCTTTCAGAATGCTGAAGGATATTTCATTTAGAATCTTGTGGATTGTCAGAGAGTGGCAGCAGGGCAATTTGTCATGGCAACCAAAGCGTGCGCTAAGTTTTCAAGTCAGGTTGTTGGATGGGAATGGGTCTAAACCCTCATCGGTGAGATGGACGCTCTTAATAAGAAAGAAACTCCCTTTTCAGCTTTGTATTGGATTCAGACCATTAATCAGACAGGGTAAATTCTCGAGGTAGAGCTGAATCATTGTAATAGCAGCATGTTAGTGCTGCCTGGGGAGACTTACACTGAGGAGAAAGTGAGGACTGCAGATGCTGGAGTTCAGAGCTGAAAATGTTTTGCTGGAAAAGGGCAGCAGGTCAGGCAGCATCCAAGGAACAGGAGAGTCAATGATTCGGGCATGAGCCCTTCTTCAGGAATGAGGAAAGTGTGTCCAGCAGGCTAAGATAAAAGGTAGGGAGGAGGGACTTGGGGGAGGGGCGTTGGAAATGCAATAGGTGGAAGGAGGTCAAGGTGAGGGTGATAGGCCGGACTGGGGGTGGGGGCGGAGAGGTCAGGAAGAAGATTGCAGGTTAGGAAAGCGGTGCTGAGTTCGAGGGATTAGACTGAGACAAGGTGGGGGGAGGGGAAATGAGGAAACTGGAGACATACACTGAACTGAGTGCCCTCTCCACTTCACATCACTTCACCACTGGTGGTCATACTTTAGCTGCTTGGGCCCGAATAGCATTGGAAACCTTCTCCCAAATCTCCTACCTCTCTCCCTGCCTTTCTCATCAGTACCAGAGGCTGAGGGGTGACCCTAACGAGATTTATAAAAATCACGAGGGGCAAGGATAGGGTAAATAATTAAGGATGGGGAAGTCCAAAATAGAGGGCACAGGTTTTAAGGTGAGAGGGGAAACGTTTAAAATGGACCGAGGGGGGAGCTTTTTCACACAGAGGGTGGTGCGTGTATAGAATGAGCTGCCAGAGGAAATGGTGGAGATGTGTTGCTGGAAAAGTGCAGCAGGTCAGGCAGCATCCAAGGAACAGGAAATTCGATGTTTCAGGCATAAGCCCTTCATTCCTGATGAAGGGCTTATGCCCGAAACGTCGAATTTCCTGTTCCTTGGATGCTGCCTGACCTGCTGCGCTTTTCCAGCAACACATTTTCAGAGGAAATGGTGGAGGCTGGTACAATTACAACATTTAAAAGGCATCTGGATGGGTATATGAATAGGAAGGGTTTAGAGGGATATGGGCCAGTCTTGACAAATGGAATTAGATTAGTTTCGGATATATGGTCGGCGTGGACGAGTTGGGCCAAAGGGCCTGTTTCTGTTCTGTACAGCTCTATGACTCCCTCTTCAACACAGACTTTGATCGCCGGTCTACTGATGTGTCTAATAACATTCCTGTGCAGCACCATAAGACTTTTTACTGTGTCAAAGGTGCTACATAAATGCAAGTCATTTTGATACGTGTTTTAATTATTTGAAGAAGTGAGAGAACAATATGTCCTCTGGTGGGATAAGCAAGTACGAATACTCAGACCCATTGGATTGACCCGAAACTGAGAGTTATTAGTCAGTTGGTACCGAAGGTTTTGGTTTATCAGAGATGATTGTACGTTCTGTGGTTGCTCACACTCCAAGCAACAAAAAAAAATTCAACTCAGTTCACACTCTGCGGTTGGGAAAACAAATTTACATACTGCAGATCTGTAGTTGCAGCTAGGTGCTCGTGGTTCACCAGAGTTTGTTTGTTAACACCTAGCTATTTATTTCTCTGTTTGCTGCTGTGATATCCTGTCCATTTGTCCATCTCCCGGGGGTGATGCGTGTGTGGCTGTCACGGCACACCAGCTGCCTTTTTTCATTGGCTTCCAATTACAATGTTGAATACTTTCATGCGACGTACTCAGTCACACATAGTGACCTCCAGAATTGTCCTGAAGTTATTGCCCAGGACGCTGCTGTGAGCAATAGTTCAGACAGCAGGCCATAGGGGAATGACGATGTAGGATTGGCCTCTCCTGCCCCTCCTCAACGAATTGACATTAAAAGTAACCCACGTTACTTTCCTTTCAGTTTATTTGAATTCTATTTGTTTGTCAGAGAGTACAGCAGAGGGCAGTTTGCCACCACTGTCTGAAGGGAAACTAGGGATGGGCAATAAATGCTGGGCTGGCCAGCGACACCCACATCCATGAGAATTGAAGGCTCAGGGATTACACCCTTGCCCTGTCTTAGAAAATTCAAGTCCTGCTTGAAAGGCTGAAGTATAAAATCAAGGCTGACACATGCTCTGCATCACTGGGAGAATGCTGCATTACAACCATAGCACCATAGGAATGATACACCATTTGGCCCATCTTGTCCATGCTGACCCAATGGCCTAGTGGGATTATCTCCAGACATGCTGGGGACCTGGATTCAAATCCTGCCTCAGCAGATGGCGGAATTTGAACTCAATAAAAATCTGTAAATAAGAGTCTTAATGATGACGATGAGGTAAAACCCGTCTGGTTCTCTTGAGGGAAAGGAATTTGCCATCTTTACCTGGTCTGGCTAAGATGTGACTCCAAACCCACAGCAATGTCATTGACTCTTAACTGTCCTCTGGGCAACTAGAGATGGGTAATAAATGCTGTCCAAGCCAGTAATGCCCACACACTGAATGAATATAAACAAAATACCCAGATGTCCTTTCTAATCCCATCCTCCTGCACACGGCCTATAGCCCTGCAGCTTACGTATTTGAGGTGCAGATGCAGGTACTTTTTATGAGTTTAGGTCTCTGACTCCACCACCAACTCAGCCAGCAAATTCCAGACACTTACCACCATCTGCTTAAAAAGATTTATACTCCCGTCTCCTCTAATCCTTTTGCCGCTTAGCTGGAATCTGTGACCCCTGGTTTTGACCTGTCTCTCAAGGGAAACAGATTCCTCCTGTCTACCCTCTCTCTACCCTTCACAATTTTGTATACGCCAGCCATGTCACCCTTCAGCTTTCTATGTTCCTAGAGAAACAATCCCAGCTTCTCCAATCTCTATTCATAGCTACAAATCTCCAGCTCCAGCTACATTCTAGTGAATCTTCTCTGCACTTTTTCCAGTTACGTTCTTCCTGTTATGTGTTGATCAGAACTGCGCACCGTACTCCAGTTGTGGCCTCACCAGTGTCCTATAGAGTTTCGTCATTATATCCCTACTTTTGTATTCTACCAATGTAAGAGGGAATTCTATGCCTTCTTTACAACCTTATCAAGTCACAGAGATGTACAGCACGGAAACAGACCCCATGGTCGAACTCGTCCATACCAACCAGATATTCAAAGTTCATCTAGTCCCATTTGCCAGCTTGTGGCCCATATCCCTTTAAACCTTTCCTATTCATATACCCATCCAGATACATTTTAAATGTCGCTATTTTATCAGCCTTCACCACTTCCTCTGGCAGCTCATTCCATACACGCACCACCCTCTGCGTGAAAAAATTGCCCCTCGGGCCCCTTTTAAATCTTTCCCCTCTCACTGTAAACCTATGCCCTCTTGTTTTGGACAGCCCCGTCCCGGAGAAAAGACTTTGGTTATTCATCCTATCCATGCCCCTCATGATTTTATAAACCTCTGTAAGGTCACCCCTCGGCCTCCAATGCTCTTACTGTTACCTTTAGGGACCTGGGCACTTGCATGCCAAGATACTTCACTTCATCTACCCCTCTCAGTAGATTCCTGCTTATTGTGTGTGTCAAACTTTTACAGTTTGACCTCGCTAATTGTTGAGAGTGCTGTCCTGTAAGTGAGATGCTAAACCAGTCTGCCTCCTCCTGTGGATATAAAAATTCTCACAGCAGGATATTGATGAAGAGCTGACAGGTTTACACAGGGTGATATCTGACCGGTGCTTATCAGGCAACCAAAACCTGATCATTATCATTTGCAGCACTGTGCAGTGCACAAATTGGTTGCAACGTTTCAAATGTCCTCCTCTGACTGTTAACCACGTTAGATTACCTTAGGTTCACGGAAGGTGCTATGTGAATGCAGATCTCCCATCGATCTCAGCTGAGGCAACAGCAGAGACATTGAAATAGTGCCAGTCTTAATTATTATTAATTTTTTCACACAGAGGGTGGTGAGTGTCTGGAACATGGTGGAGGCGAGATACACAATTTTGTCATTTAAGGAACATTTGGGCAGATGGGATGGGATAGGTAATGGAGGGATGTGGGTAATGGAGGGATGTGGGTAATGGAGGGATGTGGACCAAATGAGACCAGTTTAAATTGTGAAACTGGTCAGCATAGGCTAGTTGGACTGAAGGGCCTGTTTTCATGCTGTGGATCTTTATTACTCTAAGCAGTACCACTGAAGACAGAAATTACTGGAAAAGCTCAGCAGGTCTGGCAGCATTTGTGAAGAGAAATCAAAGTTAAGTCGAGTGACCCTTTCTTAGAGGATCCGAAACGTTAACTCTGATTTCTCTCTCCCCAGATGCTGCCAGAGCTGCTGAGCTTTTCCAGCAATTTCTGCTTTGGCTTCTCAACTGAAGATGTTACCTGACCAACGCTTTTAATTACTTTGTAGGGATCACCGAGAAGAGGGTTCAGGAGAGATTTACCAGGAAGTTGCCAGGACAGGAAGGTTTGAGTTATAAGTAGAGGCTGGATAGGCTGGGACTTTTTCCTTGGAGCGTAGGAGGTTGAGGGGTGACCTTACTGAGGTTTATAAAATCATGAGAGGCATGGATAAGGTGAAAACAAAGAGTAGAGGAGTTCAAAACAAGGGGGCATGTTTTTAAGGTGAGGAGAAAGATTTTAAAAAGAAATGAGGGGCATCTTTTCCACACAGAGGGTAGTGCATGTGTGGAACGAGCTGCCAGAGTAAGTGGTAGATGCAGGTACAGTTACAACATTTCAAAGAGATTTGGATAGGTACACGGACAGGAAAGGTTTAGAGCGATATGGGCTAAACACAGACTAATGGGACTAGTTTAGTTTGGGAAATTTGGTTGACATGGACGAGTTGGGCTGAAGGGTCTGTTTCTGCACTGTATGACTCTATGACTGAAAAAGTGTCTAACATACTCTAACACTGAAGAATCATTTTTCTGCATTAACAACTTATCTCAGATCATTTTTGATGGACGTCTTATTTCATGGCCATAAACTAATTCAGTGGCCTGAAGCCAGTAGATTCATTTGAAGAATCTCTGGTGACAACTAAGAGAAAATCTAATCCTTTGTCCCAATCCTTTGGACACTCATAACAATCAGCTTTGATCATTATTTTGAGAATTTGGTGTGACCTCTCCAGGGCACTGCAGATGGTACACCATCAATTTCAATTGTTAATCCACAGTTATTAATACCTTGAAAATGTTTGGACATAAAGCTTGATCCTTGATCAAACTGTACTTTCATTAGGAGGGAGAAATCGTTTTTTCCCACCAGTTCTGTTGCTTTGATTGTTCGAAAGGGAGTAGCCTGTGGTAATGGAGTAGTCAGATATATCCATAGTGGTAAAGGTATATTTCATTTCTGGCTTTCATTTTAGATTATGGTCCTACACAATCCAATCATATAGGACCGAATAGGTCCTCAAAACCCTGCCAGAGGAATTAAGGGTGCTGGTTTGATCACATAATGAGATATACCTACCAACTGACAACTACGACACATTTTACAAAACTGCCCCACAGCTTTATGCAAGTTTGGCTGGGTAAAGTACTTGCTTATGGATGTCTGAGTTTCCAAATCCCCATGAGTTCTGCCAAGGGAGTCTCATGGGCTACCTACAACACCTCCCTGTGAGAGCTGGGTTGGGTGCTGGCAGGTGGGTTGGGATATCTAGTCGGCATGAACGAGTTGTACGTCTCTATGACTCTATGATCCTTCTTCATCTGTGGGTGTATGAGGCGGGTCTCCACTTCCTCATCAGGACTCCATTCTTAATAGCACTCCAGAAAACCTTTGGACTCTACCTCATTATGAGAGGATGGGGCCAATTTATGTAATTCAGGATCCGCTTTCTGTGCTGTAATTACAGTCATCTTCACTAAACAGTCCACCTGAATTATCCTCCTCTTTCAGGGGAGTTTACAGTGCCCTACCATTTGCTTGTGGTGTCACATCAACCCTTGTGGATGAACTGTTTTAACCATTGCCCTGGTTATCACACACAAAGGACAGATACCAGGAGATTGTTTTTGCAACTGTTCTGTTTCTTGGATCCCTTGCGGGTAGTCTGTAATTATCACTGGAGCAAATATCTTTAGTCTAGTAAAATCATTACCCAGAAAAAAATCCACTGCCTCAGCACATAATGTTTTTACCTCTCTGACAATTATTTCTCCTGATAACAAATCACATTCTAATTATGCTTTATATCATGGAGAATACGTTCCCAAACAACCCCTCTTGTTAATACTTCAACTCCTATGGAAGGGAAAATCAATTATTTTCTCCAGTGATGTGTTTCCCTTGTATATCTCAGTATACTTATGGGTTTGGCTGCCTCACCAGAAGTAAAAGGAGTCACCAGTTTTTTTGACAAAAATCCTGCATACCTCGCACCTACTTTCACTTAGGATAGAATTCAACTCTGGCCTTTACATAGGGCTACAACCTGGTCCATGGGATTAGCTCTCTTTGTTCTCTTCTCCGACTCATTTTTACTAAGTCCTTTTAGTCCCCAGGGTCCGCCTGACAACTTTCAGAATTCCAAACGCACATGGGCCCAACTTATTCCAATAGAAACATTTATACTTACCATCTTCACCTCCACCCTCAGCAGTTTGCTTCTTCATAATGGGAGGAATTCCTGGGATATTACCTACTGTCCAAGTCCTATCATGGCTACCTGCCTTTATAGACTCCCTATGGTATGGAAACAGGCCCTTCAGCCCAACAAGTCCATACCAACCCTCCAAAAAGTAACCCATCCATCCCTGACTAGTGCACCTAACACTATGGACAATTTAGTATGGCCAATTCACCTGATCTTTGGATCATGGGAGGAAACCAAAGCAGAGAATGTGCAAACCCTACACAGACCGTCACCCTGGGTGGGAATTGAACCTGGGTCGCTGGCACTGTGAGACAGCAGTGCTAACCATTGAACCACCTAACCAAGTAGAAGAAAGCCCAGAACCAGACCCTTTGATCCAACTTGTCCATGCTGAAATTATATCCTAACCATTTGCAGCTCATTCCATACCCATACCACCCTCTGTGTGAAAACATTATCCCCTAGATCCCATTTAAATCTTTCCCCTCTCACCTTAATCCTATGCCCTCTAATTTTGGATTCCCCAACCCTAGGAAAAAAAGACTTTGTCTAATTACTCTATCCATGCTCCTCATGATTTTATAAACCTCCATAAGGGAACCTCCCAGACTCCGACACTTCAGGGAAAACAGCCCCAGCCTGTTCAGCCTCTCCCTGTAGCTCAAACCTCCAACCCTGGCAACATTCTTATAAATGTTTTCTGAACCCTTTCAATTTAACAAAAACCTTCCTATAGCAGGGAGGCCAGAATTGAATGTAGTATTTCAGAAGTGGCCAAACCAATGTCCTGTACCGGCCGCAACATGACATCCCAATTTCTATACTGAATACACTAACCATTAAAGGCAAGCATACCAAATGCCTTTCATTCATTTCCCACTTTTTCCTTTTAGACCATGAAACATAGCAGCAGAATTAGGACATTCGGCCCATTGAGTCTGCTCTGCCATTTGATCATGGGAGATATGCCTTCTCCCTATAACCTTTGATCCCATTACTAATCAAGAATCTCTCTCAAATTTCTGTGGGAGTGACAGAAAAGGTGTTCATAATCAACAGTCATTCTAGCTGCTTGCCTTGCTCTTGCTACTCTTTGGTCTTTCATATGGCTTCTGATTATAGAAAGCAAAAAAGTTTTTATTCTTCCAGACTTGCCAGAACCAATTCACAGGAACTGGCCTAATTAAAATCTTTGCTATCAATTTAATCATTCAGAGGGTGGTGGACATTTAGAACGTGTTGCCAGCAGAGGTGGTATAAGCAGACATGGTAGATTCATTTGTAGGTGGGGAATAGAGGGATGCAAATGCTTAGGAATTGACCGACAGGTTTAGATAGTACATTTTGATTGGCTCAGGCTTGAAGGGTTGAAGGGCTTGTTCCTAGGCTGTAAATTTTCTTTGTTCGTTGTTCTTTGTTCTCTTCCCAGTTTTGCATATAGTGTCATAGAGTTATACAGCACAGAAACAGACCCTCTGGTCCAACCAGTCCATACCAAACATAATCCCAAACTAAACTAGTCCCACCTGACTGTTCATGGCCCACATCCCTCTAAACATTTCCTATTTTTGCACTTATCCAAATGTTTTTAAATGTTGTAATTGTACCCACATCCACCACTTCCTCAGAGAGTTCATTCCACACGAACCATCCTCTATTTAAAAAAAATTTCTCCGTGTGTCTTTTTTTAAATCTCTCTCCTCTCACCTTAAAATATGCCCTCTTGTCTTGAAATCCCCCATACTAGGAAAAGTCAACAGCCATTAACTCTATCTATATCCCGCAATATTTTACAAACTTCCGTAAGGTCACCTCTCAACATCTAGCAATCCAGTCAAAAAAGTCCCTGCCTTTCGTCATAACTCACCATCCAACTTAATAATGTCCTTCCTATAAAAGGATCACCGACAGCTGTTGGAACCTTTTTAATGCAGGCTCAGCCTACAATTTGCCTTCAGCCTCGCCTCTCAAACAGAAGTATCTTGTTTGGACTGTTTCTGGGGAGTGTTGCTGAACAAAGAGACCTTAGAGTGCAGGTTCATAGCACCTTGAAAGTAGGACCACAGGTAGATGAGATAGTGAAGGTGGCGTTTGTTATGCTTTCCTTTACTGGGAAGAGCTTTGGGTATAGGGGTTGAGAAGTCATGTTGCAGCTGTACAGACATTGGTTAGGCCACTTTAGGAATACTGTGTGCAATTTTGGTCTCCCTGCTATTGGAAGGATGTTGTGAAACTTGAAAGAGTTCAGAAAGGATTTCCAAGGATGTTGCCGGAGTTGGAGGATTTGAGCTATAGGGAGATGCTGAATAGGCTGGGGCTGTTTTCCCTGGAGCATCAGAGGCTGAGGGAAGACCTTATAGAGGTTTATAAAATCATGAGGGGCATGGATAGGGTAAATAGACAAAGTCTTTTCCCTGTGGTAGGGGAGTCCAAAACTAGAGGGCACAGGATTTAAGGTGCGAGGGGAAAGATTAAAAAGGGACCAAAGGGGCAACTTTTTCACACAGAGGGTGGTATGTGTATAGAATGAGCTGCCAGAGGAAGTGGTGGAGGCTGGTACAATTACAGCATTTAAAAGGTATCTAGATGGGTAAGCGAACAGGAAGGGTTGAGAGGCATGTGGGCCAAGTGCTGGCAAATGAAACTAGATTAAGTTAGGATATCTGGTCAGCATGGATGAGTTGGACCGAAGGGTCTGTTTCCATGTTGGACAACTCTGTGACTTAATGTTCTTTCTTCTTACAACAAACTCTCCTAAAATCCAGCAATAATTCTCAGTTTGCAATTCCCAATTCAGAGCTCCAAACCAAAAGAATAAACATAAAAATGATGAAAATTCAGTGAGTGTTCTCACACTGAATATGTGTTCATAAGTATAGGAGTGAAAGTCAACCTACTTCACACCCACAAGTACTCACTTTCAAAGATAGTATGTGCACTGAAATTACTGTAATGTCCCAAACTCATCCACTTCCTGTGCTCTTGGGTTCCTCCCCTAAATCCTCAGCTCTATCCTCTCGTACCTCCGCCAGTCATAGATGCACAGGGTCAAATTCCTCTGTGTTCAGAGCTATCTCATGTGTGTGAAGGACTGCATTTAATTTTGTTTCGCAGTAAATCCAATCCTCGTTCACATTCCTGACCATGCACCATTTTCCACTGGCTTTTATCCGTGGGTCGGGAAATTATCTCCTTAGAGTTTAAGATGATAGTCAGTTCTGTAAATTGAAATGCAACATGAGATTTGAACATATGGCACAAAGCCCGTGACGTGGAATTCTTTATTCTACTTGGCATCAAGAAGGGAAATTAAGGATAAACCGGGAACTATTTACGGTAGAAAATAAAACAAAGAACTCCAGAAGCTGGAAATCTGAAACAAAAAGAGAAATTGCTGGAGAAACTCAGCAGGCCTGGCAGCATCTGTGGAGAGAAAAAAGGAGTTAACATCTTGAATCCAGTGATCCTACATCATAACTTTTTTTACAATATGTACCAGGACCAAACCATGCTGATTATTCTGAGCAGAGGAATCCTTTGTCGATCTGCATCCCTTTCCCATCAGTCCTCTTTCCACCATCTTCCAGCAAGAGTCCATTCAACTGACCCAGCTGCCCTCCCTCACTGCCTCCACCTGTAGGTGGATGTCCTGGTGAATGCCTTAGCTCCTTTGCTCACTGCCCACCATCATCATTGCTGCCAAAGGTCTCATTAAATAAGGAAAAGTCTAAGCCAAGCTGAGTCTGAACGGAAAGGGCACCCATCGAAATCGGAAGAAACTGGTAGAAAAGCAGATAGGACAGAAGTTTAGAGTAAGGTATTAATAAGTTTAACCTGCATTTATGTAACACCCTTAATGTTGTAAAACCAAGACATTTCACAGGTAAATCAGATGAAATTTGACCCCCAACAAATATCCTGAAGACATTGGCCTGGATTTTTGTTCCTGAGGTTTTTGTACCAATCTGGTAAATGTCTCAGCTTGCTGCAACTATCTCAGAGAGGACAAAATGGAAAGGATGAATAATCATTCCCAGGCACTGGGAGCGATATGAATTCAGGCCCGTTTCTCTGGGATGCAAGTCAGAGGCAGCCACAGAGACTGCCAAGTGTTGAGCCAAATGCTTTCAAGGCTCATTTGTGTTCTTTCTGACTTCCTCCTCCAACCCTCAACTCAAACATCCCACACCCAGTTCCCACGGCCATCCATGCAAACTGACGAATGGCTTCTCATATGTTCCATGACAACTCAAGTGTCTCCACCCAAGCCCACAGGCCTCTATAGCCCCAACACTGACTTAGAGCTAAGTCTTGCCCACCCTTTGCCCCACACAAACACACACATTACATGCTAAATACCCTCTCTCTCACATCTTTTACCCCCACACCCACCCACCAACTCAACAAAGGGGCAACCATTGGGAGCCATGCTGAAATGAGATAAAACAAAAATCTAAATGTCCATTATGGACTTTACTCAACAATAATTGGGGTGGGATTGTGGCTCAGTGGTTAGAACTGCGACCTCACAGCACCAGGGACCCGGGCTCACATCCCACCTTAGGTGACTGCCTGTGTGGAGTTTGCACATTCTCTTCCTGTCTGTGTGGGTTTCCTCCCGCAATCCAAAGCTGTGTAGGTCAGGTGAATTGGCCCATGCTAAATTGCCTATAAGGTTAGTTCGGGGTAAACATAGGGTAGGGTAAATGGTCTGGGTGGGATACTCTTTGGAGGGCCAGTGTGGACTTGTTGGGCCAAAGGGCCTGTTTCCACACTGTAGAGAATCTAATCTAATCAGAATACTCTCATTCATGAAAGCAGATTCAATATGTTTCGTTTACTCAAGCATTTAATCACTTATGTAAAAAACATTATAGTTCCGAATTAAAGACAGCTAATTCTTTAGTAACTTCCTAGAGCTGTCAATCAATAACCTCCCCCCACACACACAACTGTGATAATGGTGGGTTGTGGAGAACAGTCAACCATTAATAATACCTTAATGGTAGCACTTAGGATGATGTCAAAAACAGCTATTGAAATTATTAGATCAGAACTCTCAAAAACACAGGTAGGCAGCATTCTTCCAATGTTTAATGGTCATCCTTTAAATTATTGGATACTACAGCAATTCCACGGATCTTATCCACCATCAAGACTATTTATAACTTGTTTGAATATCCGTTGTTATCACATTACAATCTACAGCCTTTGCTTCGGTGAAGATGAGTTCGTTTTGTACTCAGCATGTTTCGAATGACCCTGCTGAGTTCTGGTTCCCCACGTGTGGGAGTCAAATCCCTTGTGTTTTCCTAAAAATGGATTCTGATGGAAATCGGAGAGATGGGGGCCCGACTTCCAGCGGGAGAGTCTATCTACCATTCCTCCATCATAATCCTGATTGTCCATAATGGGTCAATTAAAGTTAGGACGCTCACAACTCCAGAATTCAAGGAGGGCTGGGAAACCTATCACAGAGCGGCAGAGATGGTACAACGGGCTAGGCATTGAAAGCGAGAATGGGTCCAGAACAGAAACTATTCTAATGCGGTAAATGTAACGAAGAGAAGATCTTGTATTGTAAAGCAAAGTATCTCAACTACCCCAGGGCTTCAAAAGAGTTAAATATGTCTTTGTTCAGACGCATGTAAAATGCTCAGTGACAATTTTTTATTGGGGTTATTTGAATATTTTGTGGCTTTGTGGCAACTTGATGGTAAGAAAACAGGAAATAATAAGTGTTGATTGGAAGCAGCACATCTGTGTATTAACTGTTCTGTTTACCTCAGCAACAGTTCGCTCGTACCTCTTCTCTCTCTTTCTCTTTCTCGTTGTCTCTTTTGTTGAGTTTCTTTTGCCAGAGGATCTTGGCCAAGATGCGAACAATTCGACCATCTAATGGTCTGCAAATGGCTGAGGTGGGACGTGCTTCCTTCTCTTTCGCCCAGTCCTATCCCTCTCCATCCCAGTGTCCTTTTTTTTTGTCTCGGAAGCAATGCCAGCATTCCAATCTAACTTGTGACTCTGCCAAAGCTCCATAGTAACCAGCCCTTCTGCAATGAGATGTGAAAGAGAAGCCTGGGGTTTCACAGTTGTAGCCCATCTGAAAGTTATCAGTGTTTCCTCCATCCACCTTTCTCCATGGAAGCACAAGCCCCAGAATCTCAGAGTTGTTACAGTGCAGAAAGAAGTCATTCGGCCCATTTTATCAGCACTGATTCCCCAACAAATATTGTGATTGCATACCGTTTTTCTGCCTCTCTGTATATCTTTGTTTCTACTCAAAAAATTATTCATTGCCCTCTTGAATGCCCCAATTGACCCTGCCTCCACTATATCTCTGGTTAGAGACAAAAAAACTGCAGATACTGGAATGCAAAGTTGACAAGTAAGAGGCTGGAGGAACACAGCAAGCCAGGCAGCATCAGGAGGGACAGGCAGGAGGCTGGAGGAACACAGCAAGCCAGGCAGCATCAGGAGGGACAGGTAGGAGGCTGGGGAACACAGCAAGCCAGGCAGCATCAGGAGGGACAGGCAAGACACTGGAGGAACACAGCAAGCCAGGCAGCATCAGGAGGGACAGGCAGGAGGCTGGAGGAACACAGCAAGCCAGGCAGCATCAGGAGGGACAGGCAGAAGGTTGGAAGAACACAGCAAGGCAGGCAGCATCAGGAGGGACAGGCAGGAGGCTGGAGGAACACAGCAAGGCAGGCAGCATCAGGAGGGACAGGCAGGAGGCTGGAAGAACACAGCAAGGCAGGCAGCATCAGGAGGGACAGACAGGGGTGAACTTAACAAACTGGCTCCCAGCAAGCTGTTGGGCTTTGTGCTCAAAGAAAAGCCGATCCGAATGTTATCCATATGTCCTTGAAGGGAAACCACATGTCTGACATTTGCTGTACAAGTGTTCACAAGTATATAAGAAAGTACGTGAGGTCAAAATTGTAAACTGCTTGCAAAGCCAGGCACTGTAGCCTGTGGTTGGGCTAAAGGTCTGACACCAATCCCCCTTTCTATACCTGTGGGCCTGTTGAATTAACAGAAATAGATGACAAACAACAAGTGAGTTTTAACATGAAGAGGCGCTTGTCTTGACAACAAGATGTAGTTTGCTGCTTGATAGCAAAAGGTTCAAGTTACATTGGCTAGTTCAGCAGATTTGCTGAGACTAATAACAGCCAGGGGTGATATATCTAACCCCTTGGGGTTTTGAGCTTGATTCTATGCTCAAGAGTATGAGACTTCATCAAATTCGGTGTATCTTAGTGCAACCTCCTTTCAGAACCATTTCCATACACAAGAAATGGGAAGAAAAACAATAAATGAGTGAATTACCATGTTCAGAGAAAGAAACACTTGCGTTTGCAGCATCTTCCACTTTATTAACAGATAAAAGTTACGATCTTCTCAGGGTTCCCTAATATCCCGGGTCTGGGCTCAGGACAGATAAACCAGCAGGCTTCAGAGAATCATAGAATCACAGAGATGTACAGCACGGAAACAGAGCCTTCAGTCCAACTCGTCCATGCCGACCTGATATCCTAAATTAATCTTTTCCCATTTGCCAGCACATGGCCCATATCCCTCTAAACCCTTCCTATTCATATATCCATCCAGACGCCTTTTAAATGCTGTAATTGTACCAGCCTCCACCACTTCCTCTGGCAGCTCATTCCACACAGACACCACCCTCTGCGTGAAAAAGTTGCCTGTTACGTTCCTTTTGAATCTTTCTCCTCTCACCCTAGACCTATGTCCTCTAGTTTTGGACTCCCCTCCCTGGGGAAGAAGAACCTTGGCTACTCACCCTATCCACGCTGTTCATGATTTTATAAAGGTCACTGTTCGCTCAGCCTCTGACACCCCAGGAAGTATAGCCCCAGCCAATCCAGCCTTTCCCTTCAGCTCAGACGATCCAACTTGGCAACCTCCTTGTAAAATCTTTCTTTTATACTTGCACGCAGTATGGCTACTGAAGCTTGTGACGGATTAATTCCCAACTGCTCAGAAACAGAGCTAATGCATCTGGACATATATAATAACAGAACAGGGACTGTGCTGGACAGTGGTACCGACATCTCACCTACCACTAACCCTCCAGCTAAGTCATTTCATACCCATACTCCACTGGTGTTTTTAATTTGGTTTATTATTGTCATATGTACCTGGGTACAGTGAAAAGTTTTGTTTTGCATGCAGTATAGGCAGACCAGACCCGTATAAAGTGCATTGGGGTAATAGAACAGAGCAAGGAATACAACGTTACGGCAGCAGAGACGGTGCACAGAGAACGAGGTAAACATTAACTATAAAATTTGGGAGTTCCATTCAGAATTTGGAATTTGAAATTTGAAATTTAAAATTTGAGTGGTCCATTCAGAAATCTAATAACAGCGCGGAAGAAGCTGTACTTGAATCTGTTGGTACATGTGTTTAACATGTACCTTCTGCCCAATGGAAGAGGTTGGAAGGGATTATAACCAGGGTGGAAGGGGTCTTTGATTATCCCTTCCCGAGGCAGTGGGAAGTGTAAATGGAGTCAGTGGATGGAAGGTTGGTTGGTGTGATGGACTGGGCTGTGTTCACAACTCTCTGTACTCTCTAATGGTCCTGGGCAGAGCAGTTGCCATACCAAGCCATGAATGTATCCATCTTAAAGTAAGGCCCAAGCCACACTGTCCATTTGATGTAAAACATCCCGTAGTACTATTCAAAGAAGTTTGGGAGGGCTCCACAATAATATCCCTTAACTAGCATCATCAAGAACAGATTTTCTCATCACTTGGTCAGAGAAACTTACTGCAACGGCTGGAATCTGTACTGAAAACAATAAATGTTGGAGATCCCAGCAGGTCAGGCAGCATCCATGGAGAAAGAGCAAGCTGACATTTCGAATCGACTTTCAGTGGATGCTGCCTGATCTATTGTGGTCTTCAGCAAATTTTCATCACTTGCTGCTTCTGAGGATTTGCTGTGTAGAAGTTAGTGATCGTGTCTCCTACATTACAACCACACATCAAAAGTACCGAATTAATTCTGAAACGCTTTGGGACGGCCCAGGGTACTGACAGGTGTGATACAAATCCTTTAACATGATGCTTTACAATACTAAGAATAACACCAATCGTTTCCTGCTTTGATCTTGCCTGCTTTCTATCTACGTCAGAGGCTTAACTTTGTGTTTGTGGATACTTTTAGAACAGTCGGTTCCTCAGCTAAATTCAAACCTATAGCCTCCCTCATCTGCTGACTCCTAGGTAGAGACAATTAAATGTGCAGTGAGCAAGAGACTGTGCAAAATATGGTTAGGGCAGCATATAAAACATGGTGGGATACACATGTTGTGCAGAGTCAATAAACACACAGAAACTATTCAGTTCCAGAATTAGAATTTAGAATCCCTACAATGTAGGGATTTGGCCCAACAAATCCACACTGACCCTCCGAAGAGCATCCCACTCAGACCTATCCCCATTCATGATGAAGAACTTATGCCTGAAATGTCGACTCTCCTGCTCCTCAGATGCTGCCTGACCTGCTGTGCTTTTCCAGCGCCACAATCTTCGACTCTAACTCTCCAGCATCCACAGTCCTCACTTTCTCCCAACAGCGAACCCATCTACACATCCCTTGATGCTGTGTACAATTTAGGGTTTAGATCAGAGTGGTGCTGGAAAGCACAGCAGGTCAGGCAGCATCCGAGGAGCAGGAAAATCGACATTTCGGGCAAAAGCCCTTCATCAGGAATAGAGGCTGTGTACAATTTAGCTTAGCCAATCCACTTAACCTCCAAGTCATTGAATTGTGGGAGGAAACCAAAACACCTGGTCAAAACCCAAGCTGGCACAGGGAGAGCGTGCAAACTCCACACAGACAGTCACCCGAGGCTGGAATCAACCCTGGGTCCCTGGTGCTATGAGGCAGCAATGCTAACCTCTGTGCTGCCCCTACTTTATAGTTATAACTCTAGGTGTCAAACATCCCCCACAAGTCAAACAACATTTCCACATCCAGCCCATCAAACCATCTTAATTGTGGCATAACTCAGCCTTCTCTTTCATCAAGAAAAAAGAGAATCCCAGTCTTTTTTAGCCTTTACTGGTAAATATATCTTGTTGTGATGCTATGATTTATTTGTCACATTATTTCTAGGCTTCCTACCCTGTTTCATACAATGGTGCCCAGTGGGCTGCATGTTGTTCAGCAAGTGTGGTGTGGCGAAGATTCTGTTTAGGTTTATCATGGCCTCTCTTATCTATCTAAAAATGAACTCTAGCCCTTAGCCAATTCTCGTCTATGCCCTGCGTTGGCACTTTTAAGAATTTGCATATAACTTTGCTTCTTCGCTCCATTTTTTAACCTGTATCAGTCCTGTGGATGTTGCCAGGGTTGGAGAATTTGAGCTATAGGGAGAGGCTGAACAGGCTGGGGCTGTTTTCCCTGGAGCGTCAGAGACTGAGGGGTGACCTTATAGAGGTTTATACAATTATGAGGGGCATGGATAGGGTAAATAGGCAAAGTCTTTTCCCTGGGGTTGGGGAGTCCAAAACTAGAGGGCATAGATTTAAGGTGAGCAGGGAAAGATATAAAAGAGGCCTAAGGGGCAACATTTTCACACAGAGGGTGGTACGTGTATGGGATGAGCTGCCAGAGGAAGTGGTGGAGGCTGGTACAATTGCAACATTTAAGAGGCATTTGGATGGGTATATGAATAGGAAGGGTTTGGAGGGATATGGGCTGGGTGCTGGCAAGTGGGACTGGATTGAGTTGGGATATCTGGTTAGCATGGACGGGTTGGACCATGCTATGGTCCATGACTCTATGACTCTGTGACCATTCCACAGATCAAATTTCAATAACAAGCTAGAAGGAACAGAGGCCATGCAGTCATGGAAACAAAGTGACAGCACCATGGAGACCGCATTATTGTTGGCGGCAACCTTTGCTGTTATAAAAACTCAGCACACAGTAACTGTTCATTTTCAGACAAAAGTACTCTTGATCGGGGAGATGATAGCTTAGTGGTATTATTGCTGGACCTGTTAATCCAGCCAATATTCTAGGCACCTGGGTTCAAATCCTACCATGGCAGATGGTGGAAATTGAATAAAATTTCACGCTTGTAGCATGTCCCCAGTTTTCTTTACTTCTCCCACAGCATTCAGCTGCCTCAAGCTGTACGCTCCACAATCTTGTTCTGAAACCTCTCCATCTCATCTCCTCTCTTTTCTCCAGCAAACCATCCCTCAGAACCTCTCACTATGCAAAAACCCATCCTATTATAGTTTTGAGGAGAAAGTGAGGACTGCAGATGCTGGAGATCAGAGCCGAAAATGTGTTGCTGGCAAAGCGCAGCAGGTCAGGCAGCATCCAAGGAGCAGGAGAATCGACGTTTCGGTGATGAGCCCTTCTTCCTGAAAAGGGCTCATGCCCGAAACGTCGTCTCTCCTGCTCCTTGGATGCTGCCTGACCTGCTGCGCTTTGCCAGCAACACATTTTCTGCTGTTATAGTTTTGAGTACTGTTGAAATAACGTTGGCTTTCTTCTTACTTGGTATTTTTGCAAAGTGTCCCGCTGAGTGCAAGATAAAATGCTTCAATAGAATGTCTATTTTCAGCAGTACTCAATGCCAAGCTCTTAATTATTTTCTTTTTGCATGGTTTTGTGTCAAACCTTGTTTGATAAACCTTTAATCACTTGTGATAATCTTACAACAGTAACATGATATAAGTGTTGCTGAATTGTACATGAGATCACTCAATTCAACACAGCAAAGGAATGCCACACCAAAGCAGCGCTAATTATATTAAAGGAGGCTACATAAATGTGAGTTCTTGTTGCTGAAGCACTGTACATGTATGTGGGTAATCACACAATTTGATTTGATTTTAAATCCTAATCCATAAATGTAAATTCTTGTTGTTAAAGCACTGTTCAAGTATATAGGTAATTGCACATGCAGATTTGATTTTAAATCCTAATCAAAGTTTTCAAGTTTTGGGTATTGTTGTAGAACAGAGAGACCGAGGGGTTCAGGTACATAATTCTTTGGAGTTTGTATCACACATCGAACAGGTGGTTAAGAAGGTATTTAGCACGCTTGCCTTCATTGCTCAGACCTTTGAGTACAGGAATTGGGACATCATGTTGAGGTACAGGACAATGGTGAGGCCTCTTGTGAAATACTGTATGCAGTTCTGATCACCCTGTTAAGGATATTATTAAGCTGGAGAGGCTTCAGAAGAGATTTACCAGGATGTTGCCAGGAATGGACAGTGTATGCTATAAGGAGAGGCTGGGACCTTTTTCAGTCAAGATTAGAGTGGCGCTGGAAAAGCACAGCAGATCAGCCAGCATCCAAGGAGCAGGAAAATCAATGTTTCGGGCAAAAGCCCTTCATCATCATTCCTGATTAAGGGTTTTTGCCTGAAACATCGCTTTTCCGGCTCCTCGGATGCTGCCTGACCTGCTGTGCTTTTCCAGCACCACTCTGATCTTGACCCTGATCTCCAGGATCTGCAGTATTCACTTTCGCCCTGGGACTTCAATGGAGTGTGAGAGGTTGAGAGGTGATCTTGTAGAGATTTATAAAATCAAAAGAAGTATAGATAAGGTGAATGGCAGATGTCTTTTTCCCTACTGTGGGTGGTTTTAAGACTAAAGGGCATATTTTTAAGGTGAGAGGAGAAAAATTTGAAAATGATAGGAGGGACAATTTTTTTATAGAGATCGTGGTTCGTGTGTGAAATGAACTTCCAGAGGAAGTGATGGATGCAGGTCTACTAACAACAACTGAAAGACACTTGGATAAGCACATGGATAAAATATTTGGAGGGTTCTGATCAGCATGGATGGTTGGATCGAAGGGTTTATTTCTGTGCTGGATGACTCTATGACAATGATTACTGAGTCATAGCTGTGTTCAGCTCAAAAATAGTGGCAGTGCTGTAAGAGATGGAATTAGGTAAATAAAATTGGGAAATGGGACTCTTTAGAACATTAGAACTAGGAGCAGGAATAGGCCATTTGGTCCCTCGAGCCTGCTCCACATTCAATAAGATCATGGCTGATCTTTATTGTGGACTCAGCTCCGCTTACCCGCCCACTCGCCCTAACCCTTAACTCCTTAACTGTTCAAACATCTGTCTTTGTTTGCCTTAAAAACATTCAACAAAGTCACCTCAACTGCTTCACTGAGCAGAGAATTTCATCGATTCTCAATCCTTTGGGTGAGGAAGTTCCTCCTGAACTCAGTCCATATCTGTTCACCCCCCCTCCCCCCTTATTTGGAGGCTGTGTGGCCTAGTTCCAGTTTCACCCACCAGTGGAAACAACCTCCCTGCTTCTATCTTGTCTGTTCATAACGTGAGGATAAATCTTTATAAAACATTGGTTCAGCCTCATCCTCAACCATTGTGTCCAATTCTGAGCGCCACAGTTGAAGAAGAATCTGAAGGAATTATGTAGCATCCAGAAAACATTCCAGGGATTTTACTGATGTCGCCACTCCAGACAGACAGGCATTTTTCCACTTTGAGAAGAAGAGATCAAGGCTTTTTAAATCATGACAGGAGTTCCGGGCAGAGTAAGTAGGGAGATTAAACTATTCCAGTTTGCAAATGGGTCAAGAATCCAAGGATTCGTCCATTTAAATGATTGGTTGAAGATTTAAAGGAAACAGTGGAAAAGTTATTTTGCACAATGAGAGGTTAAGATCTACACACATAGCCTGAGAGTGTAGGAGATGTAGATTTAAGATATTAGAATCTAGGTCCACTGCCTGAGAGTGCAGGAGAGGTAGATTTACAAGATTAGGATCTACAGTCCATTGCCTGAGAGTGTAGGAGAGTAGATTTAAGAGATTAGGATCTAGGGTCCACTGTCTGAGCGTGTGGGAGAGTAGATTTAAGAGATTAGGATCTAGGGTCCAGTGTCTGAGAGTGTGGGAGAGTAGATTTAAGAGATTAGGATCTAGGGTCCACTGTCTGAGCGTGTGGGAGAGTAGATTTAAGAGATTAGGATCTAGGGTCCAGTGTCTGAGAGTGTGGGAGAGTAGATTTAAGAGATTAGGATCTAGGGTCCACTGTCTGAGAGTGTGGGAGAGTAGATTTAAGAGATTAGGATCTAGGGTCCATTGTCTGAGAGTGTGGGAGAGTAGATTTAAGAGATTAGGATCTAGGGTCCACTGCCTGAGAGTGTAGGAGAGGCAGATTTAAGAGATTAGGATCTAGGGTCCACTGCCTGAGAGTGTGAGAGAGTAGATTCAACCCAGCCTTTCAAATAAACACCTGAAAACTGTAAGTCAGTGGGACTAGGTAAGTTGCTCTTGAAGAGGGCCAGTGGCAACATGATTAGCCAAATAGCCTCATTCTGTGCTGTAACCATCCTAGGATTCTCTGATTCTATGAAAGCATTGCTAATTTTTCACCCTACAGCGCACAACAGTGAAGCACTTGTGGGTACAACGCGTGTGTATCAAATGGCTTTGAGAGCTGACAAATGTCAACAAAAGCAGTAGCTGAGAGTCCCTCATGATGAGAGGCTCCGATATAATTGACCTGTCAATCACCATAGATGTCTTTCAGTCTGGTTACATAACAGGAAGTAACAGAGTTAACCTGTTAAATGCTGAGTAGGCTTGGTGGCACTGACGGTGTAAACACACATCCAGTCTTCCCAGTGAGAGACGGTTGAAGGGGAAACCATTGAAACAGAAAACATTCCGAAACAGAATAACATTTATCCAAGTGCCTCCATAAAACCCCAGCCTTTAACTCTTTACTGAAATCACTTAGGGTTGGCTGCTAGACTTCTCATTTCTCTTCATCACATCATTAGATTGAATGTTTGGGCAGTCCCAGTCTTCTGGAAGATTCTGTAACCTGCTACAGACAAAGGACAACTTGCATTTATGTAGCACCTCTCACAGCCTAGGGCAATCCCAAAGCGTGTTACAGTTTGATGAAGTTTCTTCAGAGTGTCATCACTGCTGGAATGTAGAAAATGTGGCAGCCAATCTGTGCACTAACTTTTAGTGACGCTGATTGAAGAATCCAGGAGAGCTCCCTTGCTTTTCCTGATGCCTTTGGGATCACTTTGGCCCCATTTGAGATGACTGACAGGGACCTCAGAATAACATCTCATTGACAAGACATCACCTCACTCTCTCCGCCTCAGGCAATGAATCCCTTCCTCAGTACCAGCACTGCCTGTATCTCCCATAATAATACCAGATAGGGAATACCTTTGTTGCTTTGTATTATAATCAAGGTCAGAGTGGTGCTGGAAAAGCACAGCAGGTCAGGCAGCATCCGAGGAGCAGGAAAATCAACGTTTTGGACAAAAGCCCTTCATCATGGAAATGCTTTTACCCGAAACATTGATTGTCCTGCTCCTCGGATGCTGCCTGACCTGCTGTGCTTTTCCAGCACCGCTCTGATCTTGACTCTAATCTCCAGCATCTGTAGTACCCACTTTTGCCCTGGTTTGGATTATAGCCTGTGCCATTTCATTACCAACCATGAAAGATAGGATTTCACCAGAAGGAACATCTACCAGGCAGAAGCAGATTCCGGGTACATAATGTTCTGTTTGTGGTTTCTCCAATATTGCCTTTTTGCTCTATATGTAAAAACAAATAGAGTTTTATTTAGGGCTTGCAACTGTGTAATTTATTATTTTTTTTAAAAATCAAATAAGCTAAACCTCTAATTTTGGTTCATGTACCTGACCCATTAGAAGGATCATTCACCTGCACTCTGCCTCCAGCAACAAGCCCCCATATTTCCGTTCCAATCGGGAATCTGTCCTGTCCTGTAATTGAATCCACATTGACTGCGCAGCTAGTAACAGTTGAGGGAATTTATCTGCTACTTCCACTCCTGGTGTGGACTAGACAGAGACCATTCAGCCCCTCTCTTCAGTTGGATTATACCTTCAAACCAGAATTTCCTTACCTAACAAAAGCCTCCAAATCTCAGTTTTAAAATGGTCAATTAATCCTTAGCCTCGACAGCGCTTTGACTCCATCAGACTGTCAAGAGATAGGAGCAGGAGTGGGCCATTCAGCCCCTTGAACCTGCTGCACCATTCAATGGGATCATGGTTGACCTGACCCTCCCCTTATCCACTTTCCTGCTCTTTCCTTGTAACCCTTGATTCACCGACTGATCAGCCTCCGTCAGCCTTGGCGGCACGGTGGCTCAGTGGTCAGCAGTGCTGCCTCACAGCGCCAGGAACCTGGGTTTGATCCCAGCCTCGAGTGACTGTCTGTGTGGAGTCTGCATGTTCTCCCCGTGTGGCTTTCCTCTGAGTGCTCCAGTTTCCTCCTAAAGCGGTGCGGGTTAGTCATGCTAAATTGCCCGTAGTGTTCAGGAATATGTAGGTTAGGTGCATTAGTCAGGGATAAATATAGGTTGGAGGGATGGTTTGCTCTTCAGAGGGTTGGTGTGGATCTGTTGGGCTGAAAGGCCTGTTTCCACACTGTAGGGACTCTATGATATATAGTATTGATGTGAGAGGTTTCTAAATCTCTGCCATCCTTAACATGAAGAATTGCTTCCTGACATTACTCATCTTCACTAAATTTTGATGCCAAGCCCCTTTGTTCTGGAGGCGTCTCCCTGCCTTCACAGGAATAACTTCCCCTCAACTTAGACCTTTCATGCTTACACAACTCAAACAGATTCTTTCATTGGTTATCCTCGAGGGAACGCAAACTGAACCTACCCAACCTGTCCTCATCGTTGAGCCCTTGGAGCAAGAACTAATTCCTAAACGTAATGGATAAAAACCGAAAGAAGTGCGGATGTTGTAAATCAGAACCAAAACAGAAATTGCTGCAAAAGCTCAGCAGGTTTGGCAGCATCAGTGGAGAGAAATCAGGGTTAACCTTTCAATTCATGTGATGCTTCCTCAAAACATAATGCCTAAACATGGCTCTTCCATATTAGTGTTAGTAATATGATTTACTGCAGGGTGTGGGAAATCAGGAACTGGACTGATATTAATCTAGGCACAATAGCTCATACTCTCCATAAATACAAAGTTAAAAATCACACAACACCAGGTTATAGTCCAACAAGTTTAATTGGAAGTTCTAGCTTTCGGAGCGCCGCTCCTTCATCTGCCTCCATAAATACGGTTACCCTTTGGGATTAAATTACCCATTTATGTAAAACAGTTATTTCTTAATTTTTCTTTCATTCAAACTTTCCTTCATTACTACCATCAGTTCTGAGGAAGGGTCACTGGACCCGAAACGTTAACAGCAATTTCTCTCCACAGATGCTGCCAGACCTGCTGAGCTTTTCCAGCAACTTCTGTTTTTGTTTCCTTCATTACTTAGGTCCACTCATTAAATTTATGCTTATTATGAAGCAAAAAAAAAGGAAAAACGTATAGGATATCTATATTTAAACTTCTGTGCACTTTCTAATTCAAATTTATTTAACGAGTCTGAGCCCTTTCTCAACTTGCATCGGTCAGATATTGTGTGGTCCGGTACAAACTCAAATTGTCTCTCTGCTGCAATGCCAATAGAGTCCAACCTCAAAGTGAAGTTTTCATCTTGCTGTCCCACACCACTGCAGTAAGCTGGCTGCTAAACTGAAACCTCCATCTTGGTGCTAATTTTCAGCTTTGTGTTGTGGGCGTGGAGCCCACAAGACATTATCAGGTTATCAAGTTTTGTAAAGCTGAGTCTTTGCAAAAGGCGTGCAGCATTGTAGGTGGAGAGAATTGATACATAGATAAAGAGGTCACGTGCTGCCTTTCACTTTCTTTATTTTGTAAACAAACAGCAGGAGAGAATTTGACATCTTGCTTTGTGATCATTAGCGATGGGAGCCAATCTAACTTTAAATGGGCATATTTAGGTTTGGGTGCTTCAATGGAATACCAAATCCACATCGTGGCTATTGTGTGGGAATGGATTGCATTGGGATCATTTTGCAGAGGGATGAGAGCAAGAATCTGGTGGGAGCTTTGCTCTGCTATTGAACGCTTAGTAACATTCTGCACAGAGACTGGTATCCTATCACCCAGTCACCCTTTGTGTGCACAGTACATGGCTTGTACTGACCAGTCAGCTCAGAGCCAGTCCCTAGAAATGAGGAGACTCTCTGAATCCCCTGCTTATATCAGTCAGCCAGAGCTCCCTGATTGGACCAGGTTAACAGCCCCAGTCTGGGATCTCATACTCAACAAGATCCACCTGGCCTGTTCCAATCACTATCCTGGGCGATGTCGATAGTGAAGTGGGCCTAGAGTTTATGTGTAGGTACAACATGTGAATGTTAGGCTTGGATTGTTAGCACACAGCACATTTTCAATTTTTCACTCCTCAGCATGCACACGAAGCTCAAGTGCAAAAGTTAAATCTAGAATCAAAACTCCTAACCTGCCATAGCAACACAGTCAGATCTCAGAACAGCGCCATCTGCTTTTTTTTGATAAGATTCCCTACAGTGTGGAAACAGGCCCATCAGGCCAACAAGTCCACACACCCATACCCTTACATTTACCCCTGAATAAGACACCTAACACTATGGGGCAATTTAGAATGGCTAATTCACCTGATCTGCACATCTTTGGATTTTGGGAGGAAACCGGAGCACCCGGAGGAAACCCACACAGACACGGGGAGAACGTGCAAACTACACACAGACAGTTGCCAGAGGTGGGAATTGAACCCGGGTCCCTGGCGCTGTGAGGCAAGCAGTGCTAACCACTGTGCCACCATGCCATCTTTTTTTATTCATTCATGGGTATAATTGGCTGGGCCAGCATGTCTTGCCTGTCCTTCCTTCCCCTTGAGAAGGTGAGGGTGAGCTGCCTTCTTGAATCGCAACAGTTCATGTGCCGTAAGTTTACCCACAATGCCCTTAGGGAGGGAATTCCAGGATTTTGAGCCTGTGACACTGAAGGGACAACCATATATTTCCAAGCCAGGATGGTGAGGGGCTTAGAGAGAAACTGAGGCGAAAACTGTGATGCTGGAGACGCACAGCAGGTCAGGCAGCATCCGAGGAGCAGGAGAGTCGACGTTTCAGGCATAAGCCATTCATCAGGAATGCCTGACCTGCTGCGCTTCTCCAGCACCACACCTTTTGACTCTGACTCTCCAGCATCTGCAGTCCTCACTTTCTCCTTAGAGAGCAACTTGTACAGTTGTATAGTTCCATGTATCTGCTTCAGTTGTCTTTCTGGATGTAAATGGTCATGGGTTTGGAAGGTGCTGTCTAAGGAGCCTTGGTGAATCTCTGCAGGGCATCTTGTGGATGGTGCACACTGTTGGCACTGAGCATCGATGGTGGAGGAAGTGAATGCAGTGCCGGTCAAGTGGACAGTTTTCTCCTGGATATGTCAAGGTTCTTGAGTGTTGTTGGAGTTGCATGTACCAGACAAGTGGGGAGCATTCCACCACACTCCTGACTTGTGCCTTATAGATGGTGGGCAGGCTTTTAGGAGTCGGGGGCGATTTACTTGCTGCAGTATTCCTAGTATCTGACCCACTCTATGTACCCACAGTATTTATATGGCTAGCTTGGTTCATTTTCTAATCAATGGTAACCCCCAGGAAGCTTGTGGTAGAGTATTCATTGATGGTAACACCACTAAATGTCATGGGATGATGGTTATAGATTTTCTCTAATGGAGATGGTCATTGTGTGAATGTTACTTTTCAGCCCAAGCCACGTCTTGCTGCCTTTGAACATGGGCTGCCTCACCATGGTTCCAGCAATATCTTCACATCTTCCTCTTTGCCTCTGTTCAGCAGTTGCCATTGTATGGCTGGTAGACTGAAGCTTGTATTTATTCCTGCATGGAAGAATAGAGAAGGGAAAGAAGCCTTGGGAAAACCAAACATTCCTTCAATTAATTAAAAAGTCTAACCCTGCCATTGAGCAATGGAGCACCATGACAAATCTGTGAGCATTCTGGCATTTTAACATAATTGGCTTTACTTGTGTAGCCTGATCCACCTACAGAGCCTTTAACGTCAAAAAACATGCCCAGAAGCATTTCACAGTAGAGTCATCAGACAGCATTAGATACCAAACCACATGAAGGAATAGCAGACAGGTGACCAAAGCCTTGCTCTGAGATCTTTTAAGAAGTTTCTTTATTGAGGAGTGGGAAAAGAGAGGTGTTGGGATTCCAGAACTTAAGATCAAGACAGCTGAAGGCCTGGTCAATGATGTGGGGGTATCAGGAAGGCACAAGAGGCAAGAATTGAAGGAACATAGAAATCACAGAGTTATAGGGCTGGAGGAAATTACAGAGATAGACAGGAGTGAGACTATGGATGAAATGGTGGGTGCAGCGGACAATCTTACAGGAGTATCTTTGGCTTGCATTGGCTTTTATAAGTTCAAACACAGAGCTAACCATCCCGAATTAAGAACAGGGTAAAGCTGATGAGGTACAAGTCCAACTGCAGCAGTATCCTGTGCCGTGTTTGTTCACTACACCAAAGTCAAGGTTCGGTTTCCTGTGCTAAATGTTAGATACTTTGATAACAGTCAAATGACCAGTCTATTTTCGCAAACGGTTCCTGTTTGCCATGCTTCATCAGCTTCTGCGGTGCTAGTAAGTAAGGTGCGAAATAAAGTCTGGATTAATATTTGAGTACGTGAGTGAAGATAGCTTTTCATTTATGGCAAACATTTACATCTTCAAATCATACCAATGAGTTTTCGAGTCATGGAGGTCTACAGTATCAAAGCAGGCCCTTCGGCCCAACATGCCCATGCCACCCAGTTTAATCTAGTCCCATTTGCCTGCGTTGGTCCATATCTCTCCATTACCATCCCATCCATGTCCCTTTCTCAATGTTTCTTTAATGACAATCTGGAAGCCCATTCCAGACACTCCCCACTCTCTGTCTGAGAAAATATTATTCCCCTGACCCTTTTGTATCTCCCCCCACTCACCATAATCCTATGCCCTCTTGTTTCCACCCAACCATGGGCAAAAGCTGTCGGCTATCTTACCTTATCTATACCCCTCGTGATTTTATAAAACTCTATAAGATCATCCCCTCAGTCTCCCATGCTGCGGAGCGAAGGGAAAAATGTTAGTATTGACTATCCTACTCAACAGCTTAATGGATCTGTGGTTGATTGTGTTAGTCTGCTGACTGATCATCGTTCTCTGTACTCAGTTGATTAAGCATTAGGTGGGATCAATTAGGTCAGTTGGTTGGATTGCAGTGCAAATTAACGCTAACAGCATGGCTTCAATTCCTGCACAGGTTAAGGCTACCATGAAGGACTGTCTTTCTCAATCTCTTCCCTCACTTCAGACCCTCAGGTTAAACCACCAGCAGATTCTAATGAGAGAGTAGCCTTATGGTTTGGTGCAACTATAGTGCCAAGTCCAGCCTTGGGCGACTATCTGTGTGAAGTTTGCACATTCTCTATGTGGGTTTCCTCCGGGTGCTCCAGTTTCCTCCAACACTCCAAAGATGTGCAGATTAGGGTAGATTGGCAATGCTAAATTGCCCATAGTGTGCAGGTTAGGTGGACTGGCCATGCTACATTGCCCATAGTGTCCAGGGATGTGCAGGCTATAGAAAATGCAGAGATAGGGTGGGTCTGGGTGCGATGCTGTTAGGAGGGTCAGTATGGGCTGATTGGCCTGCTTCCACACTGCAGGGATTGTATGGTCAATCTGGTGTTCCTTCTCCTGCTCCCATCCCACAAATGACCAGGTTTATCCCAGTTCAATTTTTCAACTATTTGTGCAGCTAAGTATCTCTGACCAGTGGCTCCATACTTGTTGGTCTACTCCATACAGAGGACTTTTTGTTGTTTGGACTCATGCAGTTACGAACCTGGTGTCTGTCCCACGCCAACAGAGCAGGTTACCCATCTGTTCTCCTCACGTTCATTTGTTGTCCTGCATCAATCTCTGAAATGTCCATTTGATGACCACTTCCTGTTGAGCAACCATCTGTAACTAGGGATGAGAGACCAATACTTGCCTAAGCAGTGACATCCACATCCCTCAAAAGAATCTTTAAAAACGAAGCATGACATCAGTAAACACAAATCTCCTACCCGTTCTACTGCCTTTTTATTATTTCATGTTGTTTTTGCAACAACCAATGATAAGGGCAGCACAGTGGCTCAGCGGTTAGCACTGTTGCCTCACAGCGCCAGGGATCCGGGTTCGATTCCTGCTCTCCTGGATTCCTGGAGGAAGCATTCACTTCCTCCACCATCGATGCTCAGTGCCAACAGACAAAACTGTCTGTGTGGAGTTTGCATATTCTCCCCGTGTCTGTGTGGGTTTCCTCCCACAGTCCAAAGATGTCCAGCTGAGGTGAATTGCTAAATTGCCTGTAGTGTTAGGTACATTTGTCAGGGGTAAAATGGAGGGGGAAATGGGTCTGGATGGGTTACTCTTCGGAGGGTCGGTGTGGACTTGTTGGGCCGAAGGGCCTGTTTCCACACTGTAGGGAATCTGATCTAATCGTCACTGTCACCAATGATGAGTCTAACTTCATACAAGAGATTAATTTGTTGAATTCATATCGTATTGGCTGCCAGGATGGGATACCAGAACATTAATCTGGCACTCTGGATTATGAGACAGTGATAAGTTGTATGGTGTGCACAGCCCAGACCATCCATGGACTCCATTTACATGGCTCACTGCAGCAGAAAGGCTGCCAACATCATTGAACACCCATCGCCTCCCAGTAATAGATCTCCTACAACCTCTAACATCAGGCAGGAAATACAGAAGCCTGAACACACACACACCAACAGGTTCAGGAGCAGCTTCTTCCTGGCCGGTATTAGACTGATGAAGGGGCTCTCCAACCTCAAATAACATGATCTTGCTCAAGTTGATCTTGTCTGGTGCACACCCTGTGCAGTGTAACCCATATGCCTCTGTCTAAGTCTTTCAGATCTGTGCTTCCTTGATCTGGGTGTACTGCTCACAAACAAAGTTTTTCACTGTACTTCAGTACACGTGACAGTAAATCAAGCAGTCAATCCCCCTTAGTCTGAGTAGGGCTATGTTGGTTTAGGTCTGTGTATGTGATAACCAGAGAGGAAATGTGAGCTTGATTCCTGTATTTCTTAGAGTGAACAAATATGTGATAAGGAAGGATAATTGGTTTTGTCATAGTGATGTACAGCACGGAAACAAAAGTTTTGATCCAACTCATCCATGCTGACCAGATATCCTAAATAAATTTCATCCCATTTGCCAGCTTATGTCTCATATGCTCTAAGCTCTTCCTATCCTTACCCCCATCTTTTAAATGTTGTAATTGTGCCAACCTCCACCACTTCCTCTGGCAGCTCGTTCTGTACACACGCCTCCCTCTGCCTGAAAATGTTGCTCCTGAGGTCCCTTTTAAATCTTTCCCCTCTCAGTGAATACCTATGCCCTCTAGTTTTGGGCTCCCCTACCCTGGGAAAAAAGACCTTGGCTATTTATCCTATCCATGCCCCTCATGATCTTATAAACCTCTGTAAGGTCACCCCTCAGCCTCCGACATTCCAGAGAAAATAGCCCCAGCCCTATCCAGTCTCTCCCTATAGCTCAAAGCCTCCCACCCCGGCAACATCCTTGTAAATCTTATCTGAACACTTTCCTTTTTGCTTTCACAGCATCGTCAAAGGATGAAAGGATTTGGACTTCAACTGTTTATCGCGCTCACCACCTTGTTATGGGTGTCAGGATTAGGGTGCCACATTGGTATGTCAGAAAAATGTTTTTCTTATCTACTTACCTGCTTATGAAAATGCTGTTATGTTTTGCAAGTTAACTCCCACCCCGCCACCGCCCAAGAATATGTTTGCTTATGTTATGCTGTGGGTGAAACTATTAAAGCCACAGCATTCTTTAATGATTATTATCTATAATCAAGAGATTTAAGATTAAAATGGGTTGATAGGATAGCCGCTGAGGATATGTTTCAGCTTGTGGGTGAAATCAGAGCTAGGCACTGAAGTATCATTGATAAGCACAAACTTAAAAATCACACAACACCAGGTTGTAGGTTTATTTGGAAGCACTAGCTTTCGGAGCGCTGCTCCTTCATCAGGTGGTTGTGGATAAATACAATAGGGTTAAGGAGAAACTGAATACAAAAAGTGCTGGTGATCACAGCGGGTCAGGCAGCATCCATGGAGAGAGAACAAGCTAAGGGTTCGAGTCTAGATGGCTCATTGTCAGAGCTGAAGTGTGGAGGGGGTAGCATTTTTGCAATAGTAGGGGAGATGGTTGGAGTGCTGGGGGAGAAAGGATGTTGATAGTTCAGATTAAGCGATCAGAATGTGAGAATGGCAGAACGATGGTGCGTCTAACTACCAGACTGGAAAGGACAGACAATCCCACTGGGGTGGGGGGAGGGAAGAGAGGACACGGTGACAGAGAATGTAACAAATAAAGCTAAAAGAAAGGGAAGGAATGGGAGTGGGTTCACAGGTTGAAGGTGTTGAAGTCAACATTAAAGTCCAGAAGGTTATAAAGTGCCTGGTCTGGAGGTGAGATGTTGTTCCTCCAGTTTACACCTGACAGGCAAGTGATCATGAGAGCAGGAGAAACATCTTTACTGAGAGAATGGTTAGATATGGAACACACTACAATAAGGAGTGGTTACGGTTATTCCTCTTATAGCAAGTGACATATGAAGTCAAACAGTGCTTTTGCTTAGGCCTGTTTCTGTGGGTAAATCCCTCAGGGAAGGGATTATTAACCCGTCACTGACCAGCTGTCACCTGAGGGCCAGCACTCAAGTGAGGCTGACACTTCTGCTGTTACTGCCTGTTGTAGGTGCTTTGGAAGCCCTTTCTTGACCACCTGAAAGTCCTGGAGTCAGTCTTGAACCCAGGTTCAGAGGCAGGGACACTGCCCACTGCATTTCAAGTGCTCCATCGAAATGAGCACCAATGCATTTAACCGAGAACTGGTCAAATACGAGGGAAAAAGGAATTGAGAACTGAATAGGCTAGGGCTATTTTCCCTGGAACGACGGAAATATAGAGGTATATAAAGTAACGAGGGTCATGGATAAGGTGAATAGTCAAAATGGTTTCCCAAAGGTAGGCAAGTCCAGAACTAGCAGGCAGATGTTTAAGGTGAGAGGGGAAAGGTTTAAAAGGGACCTCAGCAGCAACCTTTTCACGCAGAGGGTGGTGCGTGTGTGGAATGAGCTGCCAGAGGAAATGGTGGAGGCTGGGACAATTACAGCATTTAAAAGGTATCTGGATGGGTATATGAATAGGAAGGGTTTAGAGGGATATAGGCCAAGTGCTGGCAAATGGGACTGGATTAATTTAGGATATCTGGTCGGCATGGATGATTTGGACCGAAGGCTCTGTTTCCGTGCTGCACATCTCTGTGACTCTCTGACCCTACCCTGATTAGCTTCTATAAACTAGCAAGGGCGAGAGCTAGTGCACTCATACCATCACTGACCGGCTGGATCAGTCCGTATCCTGCAAATTCTTGGTAATTCTATGAGTCACTTGGTCCTGAGAAGGTGATGGTGAATCATCGCAATCCATGCGGAGATTACATCCTCTCTTCACCATCGAGATCCATGGTTTTGTCCTGGCCAGGCCAGATTGCCACTTCCCTTTGTAATGGCAGCGGCTTGATTCTTCACTTCTCTGTGTGGGAGGGCCCCCTGTCATGTGGCAGTGAGGAACAAGACCTGGTGACTCACAGCTCACCAGTTGCATGTGGATTAATTCCTTGTATTGGCGGGTGAGAGTTCCAGCCCTTGAAAGTAAATTTACCACCCTCTTTGTTTCCCACTGTCTTTTGGAACAGGAGACGAAGATTTGCGGTGTACAGTTGATTACCTCAAGACAATGTCTTGCTGTTGGTCAGCCAAGGTTTCCAAAAATGCCCGTTGCACCTTGTGGGTTGATGACCCAGACCATGATGAGGAGGACGAAGATGAGTAAGTGACATTTTCATTTCTAACCTCACTGTAGCTCACAAGCACGGCTACGTTCCCTCAACGTTGTCTTTATACAGCCTTTCCCCCGAAGTCCTTTTACTGCAGAACTTTGACCAATTAGTGACTTTATTAGGACCCTGAATGACTGAAGGAAGCAAATTCAATAATAATTTTCTGAAAGGGCATTTGAGAAATACTTTAGATTAGATTCCCTATAGTAAGGAAACAGGGCCTTCCCTTTGTATTGGCCTAACAAGTCCACACTGACCCTCTGAAGAGCAACCCACCCCCCTACCCTATATTTACCCCTGACTAATGCACCTAACACTATGGGCAATTTAACATGGCCAATTCACCTGACCTGAGGAAGCATGAGCACCTGGAGGAAACCCACGCAGACTAGATTGGATTAGATTACTTACCGTGTGGAAACAGACTCTTCGGCCCAACAAGTCCACACTGACCCGCCGAAGCGCATCCCACCCAGACCCATTGTTTATCCCTTCACCTAACATTACAGGCAATTTAGAATGGCCAATTCACCTGACCTGCACATCTTTGGACTGTGGGAGGAAACCGGAGCACCCGGAGGAAATCCACACAGACATGGGGAGAATGTGCAAACTCCACACAGTCAGTGACCTGAGGCGGGAATTGAACCCGGGTCTCTGGCGCTGTGAGGCAGCAGTGCTAACCACCGTGCCGCCCAAACCCACGCAGACGCAGAGAGAGTGTGCAAACTCCACACAGACAGTCGCCCAAGGTGGGAATTGAACCCAGGCCCCTTGTGCTGTGAAGCGACAGTGCTAACTGCTGAGTCACTGTACTGTCCCAAAGATCGCTACTTAAAATGGAAAAGTTATACAGAAAGGGTGTTGAGATTAATTGAATCTGCAGTGGCACAGTGGTTGGCATTGATGTCTCACAGCGCCAGTGACCGGAATTCAATTCCATCCTGGGGTGAATGTGTGGAGTTTGCACATTCTCCCCGTATCTATGTGGGTTTAGTCCGGGTGCTCCGGTTTCCTCCCACAGTCCAAAGATGTGCAGATTAGGTAGATTAGCCATGGGAAATGTCGGGAGGTGGGATGCTCTTCAGAGGGTTGGTGTGGACTTGATGGGCCAAATGGCCTGCTTCCATACTGTAGGGATTCTATTCATCTAGTTAACAAAGGCAGCTGATATAAAACAATATTAATACACATTTCATAAAATATACATTTAAGTTAGATACACTGAACATAGAAAAACAAACAATAGATTAATACTCTAATAAGGCTGAGACATTCATCATCAACTTTTACCTTTTACACAGTATTTGTCAGTACCCACAAAGACCTTCTGAAATGCTTAATTCTGAATACCTTTCCATTTATTGCTATTTATTGGTTACTTTCCCTACCCTGCACTGAAAAGATTGCTCAATAGTGTGCAGGCTATGTGGAGTAACCTTGGAAAATGCGGAGTTATGGGGACAGGGTCGGGGGTGTGGGGGGGGTGGGGCGTGTGGGGGTTGAGGTTGAATACTGTGAGCCGGTGTAGACTCAATGGGCCACACTGTAAGGATTCCATGATTCTAAGACTCATCAAGCAACAGAAATAACTTCTCTCTCTTTGCCTTATCCATTCCCTTTCACATGCTATCTCTAAAGCTTGATGCCTTAACTTAAGCCCATTTGGGCGACGCAGTGGCTTAGTGGTTAGCACACTTGCCTCACAGGGCCAGGGACCCACGTTCGATTCCTGCCTCGTGCAATTGCCTGTGAGAAATAAAACTCACATATTAATAAATTTCAGTCCAGGTCAAATTCTGAAGCAGCGAATTTTATTGATGCGTACTTGCAAGAACGGGTGCCTCACGAGTAAGCACCCCGATCTGAGGGTTACATTCTGATTTATGCTGTTCAGCTGTGTCTCTCAGCCCTCCCCTTTCGCCCCTTTGGTTACTTTTACTGTAGCGTGTAGCCTATCACAAGCTCTAGCTTCACTCCATCTTTGTCTAGCTTCTCTCTGCCTCTGTTTACTTCTCCCACTACTCTAAGCCTATCGCCCCTTACTCTTATTTATCTGATTCCTTATATGTGACTATCCTGGCATAGTTTGCTGTCCTCGTGCGATCATCCTGGCAAGCTAAATTCCATCCGTTGGCCACATCCCTCCTGCGACTGGCACACTATTCTCCTGTTACTGGTACATCCTGCTACACGGTCGCTCTGCCCTTTTAGTCAGAGATAATTCTACCTGTTTTCGCTTCTCACTGTTTTGTATTGGCATGTGCAGCCTAATTTTAAAAGGTAAGCTTTTGCAGAAGCAACATCTGTTGCCTTACTCTGCACAATTTTAACCCTATACCTTACAACCCCCCCCCCCCCCCCCTTTTCTTCTTGGCTACTAAGTGTTGTCTTCTGCATTTGTCTCATACGTTGCCTTCCAGTTTGCCAGCATCATCCCTGCGACTTCATTTATAGTGGCTGATTCCTTCAGGTCACCCATTCCCTCATTGTTCGAGAGGTTGAGCTCCTCTGCCTGATTACCTTTTAGAGGCATTTGTTTTGCTAAGGCCGTCTCAATTAGCCGCTGGGTTAACCCTCCTACACAAGGTATGATACATCAGCCAATTGCTGTCAGTACCCCTGCTACCACTATCAGGGAGGTGAGGATGGAGACTACCTCACCTTTCCTCTTCCCAAACCATGATTCCAGCCATCCCGTGAGTGATGTGTCCACTCCTGAATTCTCAGCCAATTCTTCCACCAAGTTGGTCAATCCTCACAAGGCATGAGAGATTGACCCATCAGGTGCTGTATTATTTGGAATAAAGATACAACAGCTACCTCCTAACATCACACATACACCCCCTTTTTTGGCTAGGATCATATCTAAGGCCAGTCTGTTTTCCCAGGCCATTCTGCTGGTTGCATCAAGTTACTCGGAAATACCCTTGACTGCATCTTCAATGAAATTGATGAATCTTTGCTGGTTGTAAAAAAAAATATAGTTTATCCACTCCACATTCTTGTTGACTGTTACCCACCGAAATAGGGCCGATTCAAAACCTGCTGCAATCTGGTTGTGGGCCTTGAACTCATCGGGAACCCCTCTAGGAACTCGAGACAAAACCTATCATCAAAGGAAGTATCTAATAACAACCTTTTACTCCTCCCATTCTTTGTTACTACTACCTTCTCCTTCTCAAATGCCAAGGTGAATGGGATTGCCAATTGCACAATTGCACATGTCCCTCTCCAGTCAGGAGGTAGGGTAGGTAGCAATATTCTGCCTCCACACTACCACCAGAGATCTGCCCGGGGAACCCGGAGTGCTGAGTAGTTCCCTCCTTTGTCCGTTTCGGTGTCATTCTGAGTTTCTATACATAACCACAGCTCCCCCAAGTCTCTAGACCGATTTGTACCCTGTCGGCTTATACACGATGTGTGATTCCTGATGGTGGTCAAAAATGGAGGGGGGGAGCTTTCAAATCTGTCTTCTCCAAGGGAGGGAACATTAGAGATAGGGATATACAATTCCTATCATTCCATGCAGTCTTATCCTGATACAGGGCTAGCATACATTCCATGCCCTTCCTGTTTTGGTTCCACCCGAGTGGAAAGGGGACTATGTAGGTAACTGGCCTACTGAAGGCACACACATAGCAATTGCTTTTATTCAGAGTTTTAACAGTGAACTTTACCCATTCAACCCAAGCATTTGCGTCCCCATATCCAGTTTCTATTTCAATGGTCTGCTTCAAGTCCTTCACCTCGATAATTTTTACCACCTTTGGCTCATTGGGAGGGGCAAAATGTTGTATCTTACTATCAAGTTGTTTGGCTCGTTTTCCGTTTCCTCCGGCTATTTGGAAACAGCAGCCCGAAAAACACGTCCCAGTGGCAGCCATTACTATCTTTAAATCGTTGCTCAGGAGTCGAGACCCGTTTTTACGGGGAAGTAAGTCTTCAGAGGAGGTATTTTTGATGGTGAGATATATCGGGTGGCACTTTTTGTCAGGACAGTCTAGGGCTGGGCGAAAGGGGGTTCTATGGATAGTGATGCCAAGTGGGGGTTTTTGCGAACCATACCTTGTGTCCAGTAGGGTCTTAAGAAGGATTTCGGAGGAAATATACTCCCTCTGATACTTTACATTTGCGCATTTTAGTAGGCTGCAAACATCGACCTCTATTACTTGTGGATATTCAGACTCAGGGACCGTTAATAACAAATATGGAGATGACAGCATTGTTTGACAAGATCCCAATACTAAGAAAGCTAATATGGTAACCCTAAGCATCCCCAGCATCCTATAATAGTATTGAAGGACCGAGAGATTTAACATGCAATACAATATATAGATATCAAAAAGAAACTATCCTGTGTCTGCATAAAAATCAGTTACTTAAAGTCTTTTGAGTCTGAGTTTCAGTGGTTCTTCTGTCAGTTCGGCTGTCCAGACTTCTTTCTTAACCAGGGATCCCACGGTCCTTTAATCCTGGTGTAGTGAGTCCAGCCTCTCTCCACCGTGCGTATAGACATTTCAGTAGGCAAAAGAGCCTGGTACGGTCCCTTCCAATCCAGTTCCAATTTAGTTTCTGTCCATGACTTAATTAGGACCCAATCTCCTGGCCGGATGGGATGAACGGCAAATTCAAGGGGTGGAGTCTGTGCCAGTAACCCTTGTCTCCTAAGAAAAGACAAAGAGAAGGACAAGCCCAGTATATACTTTAAGAACAGATCTTTAGTCTCCAGGGTTGGTAGTTCTCCTTTTGTTCCCAGATAGGGCAGGCCAAACAATATCCCATAAGGGGACAGCCCCATATCCTAGGGGCCATTCACACCCACAAAAGGGCTTTGGTAAACCGTTAGTCCAAGGGGGTCTGGTTTCTACTATTAATTTAGATAACTGCTTCTTGAGTGTCTGGTTCATTCTCTCAACTTTTCCTGATGAAGGTGGGTGCCAAGGGGTGTCAAACTCCCAGGAGATACCTAACCTTTCATTTATGTGGACTATTGCTATTTCCTTTGGCAACAATTCCTCATGAGCTAGCTCTTTACCCCTACTGTTTATCAGTCCCCTCTCCTGCCATATCTTCCCAAATGTGTGTGCCACCCCAAAGGCATACTCAGAATCTGTGTATACAGTTCCTTCTTTGCCTTCCAAGGTCTTAAGGGCCCTTCCTAGTGCATAAAGTTTGCAAGTCTATGCCAACCAATCATTGGGTAGTCAACTAGCCTCAGTAACACTCCCTTCTATTCCATCCACTACCACATATCCATTGTGTCTTTTACGTTCAATCACTCTGGAGGACCCAATAATGAACAGCCTGGCCCCTGCATGTAGAGGGATATCTCTAAGGTCCATTCTTACTTTAGTCTGATATTTTATAATGTCAAGGCAGTCATATTCTGGGTCTGAGGGAGCTTCATCCTCCCCTTTCCAGAGAAAGGTAGCTGGATTCAGACAAATGTCTGTGACCGATGTAAGGTCGTCCCGCTCTATTAGAATTGCTTCGTATTTTAGAATTCTAGAATCTGTAAGCCACCTCCCTGCTTTCTGATTTAATATGGTCCTTACCTGATGTGGGGTGCTGACTATTAAGGCTCCCCCAAAAGTAAGTTCCCAACTTTCTTCTACCAATAAGGCTGTTACTGCCACTGCCTGCAACTCTGGCCAGTAATGTAGCTTTCCAAACTTTAATTGACAATGAATTAACGCTGTCATGTTTTAAATTAGCTACGAATCAATATAACTGAGAGAGTGTGAAGCAATCCTGCCAATTAATGTTGAGTCAGGCTAATACAATTGCTTTATTATAAATATTAATTATTAATTATATATTATATAAATCAAATAATCATTATCTGTAATTCAGGTTGGAAATGCAACAAGTGACTAAAACATTTTTGAAACTGTAATTGCGCAGTTCTGTTTGGTTACCAGTCACTTGTGACTTCTCATTCTGTTACTGTAATTGTTTTGCTCAAGCACATTCATTTTTAAAAACCTCAACAGATTCCATAGCACCATTTGCAGTTAATTCAATCCCCAATTTGGTGGTGGTATCTTGTCATGAGCGCAAAACTGATTCTTCGTCCCTCTCATCACAAAACTGTCGCCATGGTCCAATTAACTCTTTCCTTCCCACTCCCAACTTACGTTGCCAGATCAATTGCTGAGCCAATTTGACCAATTGAACAGCTTTAGGGCCACCTAACAGCCATTTTTCATCACCCAATGTTTTGTTTAGAACTTGATTTTTTTAAAAGAAATATTGCAATATTTCTTGCTCTCTATAGCTTCAAATACCAATTTATCAATTTATGTTTGTCTAACTTTAAAGCCTGTTCTTAACTATACATTTTGGAATCTCACTTGTAAATATATATTTATATATTAAAAATTCATTTATTCATTATTTAATATTTAAAATGTAAAATGCATACAGTTCCCAACTATGAAATCCACTATTATTACCCAGTTTTAGTCTCTTAATTTAAATCCAAAATTAGTTTTCTTAAGTAGTCCTGACCAGTCATTGCTCAATTTATGGCGGCACGGTGGCACAGTGGTTAGCACTGCTGCCTCACAGCGCCTGAGACCCGGGTTCAATTCCCGCCTCAGGCGACTGACTGTGTGGAGTTTGCACATTCTCCCCGTGTCTGCGTGGGTTTCCTCCGGGTGCTCCGGTTTCCTCCCACAGTCCAAAGATGTGCGGGTCAGGTGAATTGGCCATGCTAAAACTTGCCCGTAGTGTTAGGTAAGGGGTAAATCTAGGGGTATGGATGGGTTGCGGGTCGGTGTGGACTTGTTGGGTCGAAGGGCCTGTTTCCACACTGTAAGTAATCTAATCTAAAATAACCAGAGCTGTCTTAAAAGGATTTGTCTATTCAAGTTAAAAAAAACTTCTAATGCATGAATAATGGCCAAATCCAAGGTCACAGGTATTAGCCATAGGATTGATTTATTACAATCTAATGTTGAACTGAAACTGTCATTGAGGGAGGGAACTTTCTGAATAAAGCTACAGCTTAAAATTAAGTGAAAACAAATGAGTCTGAAACACAAAAAAAAGGTTATCATGTTGTTTTCCTCCGTATTAAGTTGAATTGAAATCACTTTTATGTAAGGATAAAAGAGATTAGTTAGAAACTGAGAGTAAGGCAGTCATGGCCTGTAAAAAGAACAGGAGTCAACATTCTATTTCATAATCACTGTAGAATCCTTAATCTTAAAAGAAATCATGTTAAATTTCCATAATAGAAATCAGATTCAAAACAGTCCCGGATCTCAAGCTCCAGGGAACAAAGCACAAACATTCAATCGAGTAAAAAGTGAGGTCTGCAGATGCTGGAGATTAGAGCTGAAAATGTGTTGCTGGTTAAAGCGCAGCAGGTCAGGCAGCATCCAAGGAACAGGAAATTCGACGTTTCGGGCAAAGGCTTTTGCCCGAAACGTCGAATTTCCTGTTCCTTGGATGCTGCCTGACCTGCTGCGCTTTAACCAGCAACACATTTTCAACAAACATTCAATCACCAACAAACAAATGTGCATTCAAACCGAATCACAAAGGGTTAAACCTTCTATTAGCTGTATAGCTCTTTACACTCTCTCTTTCTCTCTCTCTATCACACACACACCTCGTATCTCACAGACACTTTCTGAGCTTCCTGCAACAACAACTCTAGAGGCTTCTCGCCCCACCCCTCTATCTTTAGAATTTTTTTTGGATGTAACACCGTGCTGGTTGGGGCCTCCCCCTCTGTCCTTGTCCCTGTTGACTGGACCCTACGAAAGGTCCTCCTCGTCCTCTACCCCTTCCTCTATATCGTACGTGCTGCCACTTCCACTCCGGTTGCTGGTCACTGATTCGATTCTTTTCTTGACTACTTCGTCAACCGTGGCTATCATCATTTTCACCTTCTGTTTTTGCTTCTCATCCTGTCTCTTTACAAACACTTTCTGTGCCTCTCTTAATAATTCCTCAAGTGATTTCTCACTCCACTGTTCTATTTTCTGAATTTTGTTGTGGATGTCTGGCCATGATTTAGTTACAAAGTATACCCTTAGTAGACCTTCAGCTCATAGACCTTCCAACACAAAGCATAATCTGATCCCCCCTGGCTGAAAGGCTGTTTTCTGTTGACATATAAATTCAAATATTTACAAACCCTGTCTTCATCCGACCCGTACTTTGGTCAGAAGATGGCGGGACAAAGAATGGACTTCTTAGTCCATACAAAGCACAATATTTAATAATCTTTTTGCTATCTTTTCCCTTGTACAAGTATTATTTTACCAATTCCACAACATCCTGCCCAACGGACTTTCTGAAGGTATGTTGTCAGGGACCCCGCCTCCATTTCGATTTTTTTTCCCGGAGGCTTATACTTTACCCTTGGCACAGCTCATATTGAATTCCTTCGTTAGACACTTATTAACTACTAGAAATCAATCCCAGCCACCAAGGCAGTACTTAAAAATCTCTTTTCCTACCTTGGTCCATGCATGGAGTTGCCTGGCTCCCTGTGCCTACTTACTTTCGCCTGGGTCAGATAGACTCTCATAGGATCTCAATCAGTCAACCAGAAAGGAGAACCCACCCGCCAATGAACACGGGACCGTTCTAAAAGGAACGGGACGTGTCTTCCCAGCTGTCGACGGTGCCCATCCTGTTGGTGATGATGGACATCCCAGACGAGCCCCCAAATTGTGAGAAACAAAACTCACATATTAATAAATTTCAGTCCGAATCAAATTCTGAAGCAGGGAATTTTATTGATATGTACTTGCAAGAATGGATGCCTCATGAGTAAGCACCCCGATCTGAGGTTTACATTCTGATTTATACTGTTCAGCTGTGTCTCTCAGTCCTCCCCTTTCACCCTATTGGTTACTTTTGCTGTAGCGCGTAGCCGATCACAAGCTCTAGCTTTACTCCATCTTTGTCTAGCTTCTCTCTGCCTCTGTTTACTTCTCCCACTACTCTAAGCCTATCGCCCCTTACTCTTATTTATCTCATTCCTTATATGTGACTATCCTGGCATAGTTTGCTGTCCTCGTGCGATCATCCTGGCAAACTAAATTCCATCCGTTGGCCACATCCCTCCTGCGACTGGCACACTATTCTCCTGTTACTGGTACATCCTGCTACACGGTTGCTCTGCCCTATTAGTCATAGATAATTTTATCTGTCTTTGCTCCTTCTATTTTCCTATGCCTGGTACATCCTGCTACACGCTCACTCTGCCCTATTAGAGATAGATAATTCAGCCTGTTTTCACTTCTCACTGTTTAGTATTGGCACGCGCAGCCTAATTTTATAATGTAAACTTTTGCAGAAGCAACACCTGTTCCCTTATTCTGCACAATTTTAACCCTATACCTTTCATGTCTGTGTGGACTTTGCACATTCCCCATCTGTCTGTTTCCTCCGGTGCTCTGGTTTCCTCCCACAATCCAAAGATGTGCAGGTTAGGTGAATTGGCCATGCTAAATTACCGGTAGCGTTCAGGGATGTGTAGGTTAGGTGTATTAGTTAGGGGTAAATGCAGAGTTATAAGTTAGGGGAATGGGTCTGGGTGGTTACTCTTCAGAGGGTTGGTGTGGACTTGTTGGGCCTAATGGCCTGTTTCCACACTGTAGGGATTCTATGGGTTATGTGAGAAAACTGAGTTAAAGCATTCTCAGTTTGTTACTCCAAACATGGGGCAAACTGCAGCGAGACCAAGACAAGGAGAGACATATTCATCTGTTAGTGAATAAACAGATCACTTGAAATTTCGAAAGGATTACCACGCCTCATTCTGTACCCACCCCACGTGTGTTCCAAAAGCAAGAAGAAAAATATGTTTTTCAGGACATAAGGTGGTTTTTCTGGTGAACACATTTATTAAGACAAACCACTGCAGAGACGAGCATTAACAAGTACAGAAACACCCCAATAGCATCACTGCCTCATACATTATTATAGCTCTCCAACTGTGTTATAGAGTGATCACAGTTCCCAAACCTCATTGACATGTGAACCTTTCATCACCAAAACCGAGGTTTGTGTTCAGTCAAAATTAGACACACAGAATGTACTCATACATGAGGCACACACACATGCACATACTCACATAGACACAGACTCATACACACACACACACACACACACAATAACACAGACACATGCACACAAACACACACACACGACTCATACATGTTCACACACTCTCACACAGACACACACAAATAGACTTAAAGATGCATACACACAGACACACACACTCATACACACTTGTAATGAAATTAGAATTCTGAAATCTGCATTTCAACACCTTATATTTGAGTGCACATATTTGTGTACGTATGTGTACATATGGATACGTGTGTGTATGTGTGGGTGTATGTAAGTGTGTGTGTGTGGCTGTATGTGTTATGTATGTGCACCTCCACCCAATTAAGATTGGTACAAACTTTGCATGAAACTGGGAGGAAGCTGAACAGCAATTGGATAGTTGGGGGGGTTGGGGGGGGTGTTAATTTTATAGATGTGTATAAATCATGAAAGGCATAGATAAGGTAAATCGCAAAAGTCTTTTCCTCAGGGTGGGAAAGTTTAAAACTAGAGGGCAGAGGTTTAAGGTGAGAGGGTAAGATTTAAAAGGGTCCTGAGGAGCAACCTTTTTACACAGAGGGTGGTGCATGTTTGGAATGAACTGCCAGATACACGTACAGTCACAATGTTTAAAAGACTGTTGGACCTGAGTAGGAAAGGTTTAGAGGGATATACGTCAAGTGCAGGCAAAAGGGACTAGTTTAGTTTTGGAAATCTGGCTGCCATTGGATCGAAGGTTTCTGTGCTGTATGACTCTATGGCTATAACACAGTGCAACCTTAAATTGTGTCTAATTCTGGGCCTGCATTTTAGAAAGGAGGGGAAGCTATTGGAGAGGGTGAAGGAAAGATTCACAAGAATGGATCCAAGTAGTAAGGGTTACTATTAGACCGTAAGACATAGGAGAAGTAGACCATTCAGCTCATTGAGTCTGGTCAGACATTCAATGGCTGATCTAATAATCTTCAATGCCACATTCCTGCTTTATCCCTATAACCCATTACTCCATCACTGATTCAAAATCTGTCTGTCACAGCCTTGAATCTACTTAACAACCCAACCTCAACAGCCCTCCGTGATAAGGAGTTGAAGAGCTGGGCACCTTAGAGCAGTGAAGGTTGAGAGGAGATTTGAGGGGGTCGTTTGAAATTGGAAAGGGTGTGGACAGAATAGAGAAGGAGAAACTGTCCCCTTCGGCAGAAGCAGAGAACAAAAATTTAAGGTGATTAGCAAAAACGTCAAAGTCAATTATTTTCAAGCAGTGAGTGGTGGGGATCAGACGTGTGTCACCCGAGACTAACTGCGAGGGCAGCAAATTCAGTCAAGGCATTTAAGGGAGAGTCAGGTCATTATCTGAAATGATTATATCTACTGAGGTGCAGGAAGAGGTGAGACAGAAAGCAATACTGGAGAAACTCAGCAGGACTGGTAGCAACTTTGGAAAGAAACAGTGTTCTGAAGAAGTCATATCAGACTCAAAACGTTAACTCTGTTTTCTGTCTACACAGATGCTCCCAGACCTGCTGGGTTTCTCCAGCATTCTGTGTTTGCATGAAATTTCCAGCATCCACAGTATTTTGCCTTTATGGAAGAGAGGCCAGGTGGTACTGCTGTTACAGAAAAATAGCTTGGACATGATGGTCCAGCTTAGAGGGGCAAATGGTCTCCCTCTATTCTAGCATTACTCCCATAGCTGTTTGACTCCGTAATTCATTTGTGAATGAATCATGAGGCGGTCAAAAGCTATTGTACCAACACAGATGGCTCACTGATGTGTGAAACAGTTTTGAGAACATTGCTATACATACATTCAAGTGTAAATATGAGAAAATGACACCTGAACACCACCCTCCTGGACACAAAACGCAGATAGATGCCATGACCACCTCGTGGTGGTGGACTTTCACAATTCTCGAGATCACACATACATCGCTTGTGTACTCAAAAACAGTGAAGCCACTTCCTCACTTGACAAACAACACACTGTTCAAAACCTACAGATCATTAAACCTCCGCAACACAACCTTTGGCTAAAATCCAAATGTCTTTGTTTACACATTGTGCAGACCTTGGTCAGCAGGTTTGTCAGATTAGCCAAGATCGGTATTAAAATGCCAACAACGGGCATTCACACAATGCCTTTAATGTAGTCAAATACATTAAAGTTCTTCCCAAAAGCAATTGTGTGTGTACGTGTGCACGTGTGTGTGTGTGTCTAGGAGAAAAAAAGGTGTCTGTGTCTGTATGTATGTGTGTGTGTGTGTCTGTGTATCTGTTGGTGTATGTATGTGTGTCTGTGGGTGTGTATGTATGTGTGTGTGTATGTGTCTATGGGCATGTGCATGTATGTGGTATGTGTGTGCGTGTGTGTATATATGTGTGCACGTGTGTACGTATGTCTGCCTATGGGTGTGTGCATGTGTCTTTGTGTGCATGTATATGTGTATATGTGTGCGCATGTGTGTGCATATGCGCATGAATGTGTGTGTATACGTGTGTGCATATGTGTGTATATGTGTGCATGTGCATCTGCAACTCTTTCAGTTTTTATAAAACCCAGAATGAGTGGATTACGTTACGATAAAAGAGTAGGCCTCTGGAATTTAGAAGAATGATTTAATTGAAACATACGAGATCCTGAGGGGATTTAACCGGTTGGATGTTGAAAGAATGTTTCTTGTGAGAAAACCTGGAACTTTTGGGGTCACTGTTTCATAATAAGGGACACATTAAACAAGAGACATGGAAACAATTTTTCTCTCAGGCCTGAGAGTCTTTGAAATTCCCTTCTACCAAAGGCAGTGGATGATATATCATTAAGTATTTTTATTGCAGACGTCAATAGATTCTTGATTCCAATGGGGATGAAAGGCAATTGGGGATATACGAGAATGTAGAGTGGGGGTTGAAATCCAATCAGCCATGATCTTATTGAAAGGCAGAACAGCCTCAAAGGGCCGAGTGGCCTCCTATTGTTCCTTATTTGTACTCCCAACAGAATCCTTCAGTATAATGAAAACCTCTATTGTTTGGTTTTGGGACACACTTCCTGCAGGGAAGCGAGCTAGCGTCAGTTCCATCGAAGGATATGGGCCTACTCAGATGGAAATATCCACCAACTTGCTCTGAACCTTCTTTTGTGTCTTATAGGCCTGAATTTCCAAAGAACTGTATCCCAAAGAGTGAACCGGGCTCATCGGAGATGCAAGGCAGAAGCTGCAATCTCACTTTCCTGTTTTTCGCTGCTGGACAGACCTTTAACATGACTCTGCTCTGCCCAGGCCCTGAGCCTCAGGCTGCAGTAGCATGGAGTCCAAATTTCAAACCATTGCATAACAGTAGGTGGAATTAACATTTAATTATTGATAACTGTCTCTCTTCTTGTTACAAACACATACTAGACTGCAAATATTTTCCAATCAATATGCTCAGAGACACTATTACACACTTTCGGAGCAGGTGGATCTTGAACCCAGGTGTCCAGGTTCAGAGGTAGGGACACTGCCAATGTACTACAAAAGCTCTCTTCCATTAAGGTTGTATATTGGATGTTGTCTCCCTATGTATTGTTCTGTATAATTAAATAGTGCGTATTTGAAGGGCACCTTTATGGGAATTTAAGAGTCATAGCGTCATACAGCATAGAAACTGTCTCCTCGGTCTAACCAGTTCATGCTGACTAGGTCCTCAAACTAAACTAGTCCCTGCGCTTGGCCTCCAACATTTCTTATTCATGAACTTATCCAAACATCTTTAAAATGTTGTAACTTTACCTGCACCCACCACTTTTTCTGGCAGTTCACTCCACATAAGAACAACTCCCTGTTGAAAAAAGTTGCCCCTTGTATCATTTTAAATCTTTCTCCTCTCATCATAAAAATATGCTCCCTCATTTTCAACTCTCTCACCTTGGAGAAAAGACCTTTGAAATTCACCTTATCTATGCCCCTTATAATTTTATAATTCTCTATATGGTCACCTCACAACCTCCAGTGAAAAAAGTCCCAGTCTATAATCATATCTCAAACTCTCTATTCCTGGCAACGTCCTTGCATATCTTCTCTGAATCCTCTCCTGTTTAATAATATCCTTCCAATAATAGAACTGCATACTCCAGAAGTGGACTCACCAAGACCACAAAAAAGGCCATTTGGCCCATTGAGTATGTTCTACCATTGAGTAGGTCCATGGCTGATCTGATTGGTGCTTTAACTCCACCTTGCCACCATAGCCTTCCTTGTCAATCATAAAATGTCTAACTTGGCCTTGAATACCCAATCCTTTAAAAGCCCAACTTTGGGAACTTCCAAGATTAATGACTCTATGGGAGAATAGGAATATCCGTATTCTGAAACTGAGGTCCCCTCCCCTGTTTCCATCCCCTTGGCATCCATCCTGGTAAGGATCTTTGGAAACTCTTATGTTTCAATAAGATCACCTCTCATTCTTTGAAAGTCCAATGACTATTGGGCCAACCTGCTCAACCTTTCCTCATAAACCAACCCCTTCAAACCAGTCAATTGCCGAATAAATGCCTTGACAACTACCAAGTACCCCACCGTCCCAACACCAAATGAAGAGGCTTAAATTGTACACAGTACTCTTTCTGATTAAAGGCTTATGCCCGAAACATCAATTCTCCTGCTCCTCAGCTGCTGCCTGACCGGCTGTGCTTTTCCAGCACAACACTCTCGACTATGACCTCCAGCATCTGCAGTCCTCACTTTCTCCACAGTACTCTCAGTGCAGTCCAACCAAGGTCCAGCATACCTTTAGCAAGTTGTCCCTATTTTTAAACCCCATCTCCTTTGCAATAAAGGCCAATATTCCAATTTGCCTTCCTGCTTACTTATTGTGATGCGCATTACAGAGAGAAAGGCTGAATAGGCTAGGGCTTTGTTCCCTGCAGTGTCGAAGGGTGAGGGGTGACCTTACAGGAGTTAATAAAATCATGAGGGGCATGGATTGGGTAAGTAGGCAAGGTATTTTCCCCGGGGTGGGAGAAAACCAAAGGGTATGGGGTTAAGGTGAAAGGAGAAAGACTTAAAAAGGACCTGCTAACTTTTTCACACAGAGGGTGGTGCAATTATAGAATGAGCTGCCAGAGGAAGTGGAGGAGGCTGGTACAATTACAACATTTAAGAGGATATATTAATAGGAAGGGTTTAGAAGGATATAGGCCAAGTGCTAGCAAATGGGTCTAAACTGGATAGGGATATATGGTTGAATGAGTTGGACTGAAGAGTCTGTTTCCGTGCTGTATATCTCTATGACTCTATGACTCTGGACAGAAATTTCAATCTTTTAACTTAACCCTTTGTTTGTCTTTTACTGCGACCAACCTCTCCATGCCCAATGCACCAACTGGTGGAAAAGATTTGTCACTGTTTACCAACTGAGAACTGTTCACAATTATGAGAGTCTCATAAGAAAATTTAACCTTTCTATTCTGGCAAGAAAAAGCCCCACATTTTCAGAATGGCATGCAATGTTCTAACTGTGGCTCTACCACCATGAGATTTAAATCAAACATCATTTCCTTGATTTTAGATTCAAAGCAACAGTGTAAAGAGAAAAAAACAAAATCTATTTGACTTTTTAATTAGCCTTTTTTGTCTTGAGCAGCACAATGGCTCAGTGGTTAGCACTGCCGCTTCAAGGACCCAGGTTCAATTCCAGCCTCGGGCAACTGTCTGTGTGGAGTTTGTGCATTCTCCCCGTGTCCCTGTGGGCTTCCTCTGGGTGCTCCAGTTTCTTCCTGCAGCCCAACGATACGCAGGTTAGAGTGGATTGGTCAGGCTGAATTGCCCCATAATGTCCAGGGGTGGTTAGGTGGGTTAGCCTTGGGAAATACAGGGTTATGGGATAGGATGCTGTTTAGACGGTCAGTATGGGCTTCAATGGTCTGCTTCCAGACTGTAGGGGTCTGTGCTTCCCACCTTTAAGATCTCTGTCGATGTACACCAAAATTTCACTCTGTTCCTCTGTTCCGTTAATCTGACTGTGTTGGATCAGCTATCTTGAATTATCTTGACCGATCCTGGTGCTCCGAAAGCTAGTACTTCCAAAGAAACCTGTTGGACTTTAACCTGCTGTTGTGTGATTTTTAATTTTGCCCACCCCAGTGCAACACCGGCGCCTCCAAGTGTTGAACTGAGGGTGAAATTCTCCAGCACTTTGGAAGGTTAGATTGAAGGAACAGCATATAGATTTACTTGAGTAATACTGGACTCCAAAGATGAAGTTATGGATAGGGATTACACAACATCAAGTTGCATCATTGAAAAGGTCAGTCATCTCAGATCCAGGACATCTCAGCAGGAGTTCCTCAGGGGATGTCCAAGGCCCAACCACCTTCAGCTGCTTCATCAATGATCTTCCCTCCATCATAAGGTCAGAAGTGGGGATGTTCACTGATGATTATGTAATATTCAGTACCATTTGCAACTCCTCAGATACTGAAGCAGTCCATGTTCAAGTGCAACAAGATCTCGACAATATCCAGGCTTGGGCTGACAAGTGACAAGTAACATTCATGCCACACAAATGCCAGATAATAACTATCTCCAACAATAGACATTCTAGCCACCACCCCTTGACATTCAATGGTGTTACCTTCACTGAATTCCCCCACAATGAACATCAAGTTGCTCTCTGTTACCTTTCACGATTGCAGGGCATTTTGACCAGAGCTCCAGACATTAAGGAGAGTAGCTGGAAGATGTCTTGTGACACAGTGAGAGTTTCCCTACTTTTGGGCTAGAAATGCTAAGCTCTAGAACCCCTGGTTCTAGATTCTTCTATGACAGGAAACATCCCGATATCCCCTGACTGGATGAAAACTACTCAGTAAAATGACCTCCTAATCTCACTCAATCATTGCCATCAAGCCAGGGGATCAACCCTGGATCAACGGAGAGTGCAGGAGGCCATGCTAGGAGCAACACCAGGCATATCTAAAAAATAAGGTGTCAACCTGGTGATGCCACCAAACAGGACAACTTGCATACCAAACAACATAAGCATCTAGTGATAGACAGAGCGAAATGATCCCACAACCGATGGATCAGATCCAAGCTCTGCAGTCTTGCCACATCCAGTCGTGAATGGTGGTGGATAATTTAACAACTCACTGATGATAGAAGGGCCCAGTGCAGAAGGTAAAGCTAAAGCTTTCACAGCAATCCTCAGCCTGAAGTGCTGACTGGATGATCCATCTCGGCCTCCTCAGTGTCACAGATACGGTTCTTCAGATAGTTCAATTTTCTCCACATGATATTAAGAAATGGATGGAGATACTGGATACTGCAAAGGCTATGGGCCCTGACAACATTCTGGCAATTATACTGAAGACTTGTGCTCCAGAACCTGCCATTCCCCTAGCTAAGATGTTCCAGTCCAGCTGCAACACTGACATCTTCCCGATAATACAGAACATTGCCCAGGTATGTCATGTAAACAAAGTCAGGGCAACTCGAACCCTGCCCTATCAATCTACTCTCAGTCATCAAAAAAGTGATGGAAAGTGTCATCATCAGCGCTATAAGTAGCTGAGCAATAATTTGCTCAGTGACACCCAGTTTGGGTTCCACCAGGGCCACTCAGCTCCTGACCTCATCACAGCCTTGTTCAAATGTAGACAAAAGAAATCCAGAGGCTGAGGTGAGAGTGACAGTCCCTGACATCAGGGCTGCAATCGACCGAGTGTGGCATTGAGAAGCCCTGGCTCAACTAGAATTAATGGGTATCGGGGGCAAACTCTCTGGCATTTGGAGTCATACCTGACACAAGGGAAGATGGTTCTCGTTGAAAAGGTCAGTCATCTCAGCTCTGGGACATCTCTGCAGGAGTTCCTCAGGGGAGTGTCCCAGGCCCAGCCATCTTTAGCTGCTTCATCAATGATCTTCCCTCCATCATAAGGTCAGAAGGGGGGGATGTTCGCCAATGATTACATAATATTCAGTACCACTTGCAACTCCTGTCAGCTACAGAAGCAGTCCATGTTCAAAGATCTGAACAATATCCAGGCTTGGGCTGACGAGTAGCAAGTAACATTCATGCCTACAAATGCCACATAATAACTATCTCCAACAAGAGACAATCTAACCACCACCCCTTGATATTCAATGGTGTTACTTTCACTGAATCTCACACTACCAACATCCTGGGGATTACTATCGACTAGAAACTCAGCTGGACTTACCATATAAACATAATGGCTACAGGAACAAGTCAGAGGTTAGGAATATGGTGGCCAGTAACTCACCTCCTAGCTCCCCAAAGCCTGTCCACCATCTACAAGGCACAAGTTGGAAGTGTGATGGAATACTCCTGGATGGGTACAGCAACACTCAAGAAGCTTGACTCAGGTCAAAGCAGCCCACTTGATTGGCACCACAGCCACAAACACCCAAATGCCACACAAATGTCATCCACCATCGATGTTCAGTAGCATCAGTGTGTATTATCTATGAGATGCACTGCAGAAATTCACCAAAGATCCTTAGACAACACCTTACAAACCCACAAGCACTTCCATCTAGAAAGACAAAGGCAGCAGATACATGGGAACACCACCACCTGCAAGTTCGCCTCCAAGCCATGTTGACTTAGAAATATATTAGCTGTTCCTTCACTGTTGCTGGGTCAAAATCTTGGAATTCCCTCCCTAATGGCATTGTGGGTGGACTGACGTGGTTCAAGATGGCAGCTCACCATCATCTTCTCAAGGGGCAAATAGGGACCAGCAATAAATGCTGACCCAGTCAGTGACCCCTAAATCCCACGACTGAATAATAAAAATTAGCTTGCCTATTTCCTTGTTATTGCCAGATACTAAACTTCTGCAATTCATACATGAGGAGACCCAGATCCTTCTGCAACTCAAAACTCTGTGGCCATTCAACATTTAGATAATATGCTACACCTCCCCAAGCCCCTCCTCACTTCCCTCTTAGAAGGCATTCCTCAAAAAACTTCCTCTTTGGCTATACATTTGGTCATCTAATCTAATCAATCCTTTTGTGCTCAGTATCATAGTATTTTTATAATGCTCCTGTATAATGCCTTGAGACTTTTCATTAAAATGAAAGGTGTTGGATATGTATGAGATATGGTTGTTGCTATTATTTAAGACCTTAAATCTCAAAGTAAGATTGAAAAGTGCCACACATTCTTGCAAACTTCCTGACTGAATTTGTTATAGCTTTATAGAATCCTCATAACGTGAGAGCAGGCTATTCAGTCCACACTGCTCCCCCAGAGAGCATCCTATCCAGGCCTATCTCATCCCTACAACCCTGCACTACCCATGGCTAGTCCACCCTAGCCAGCACATCGCTGGACACTACAGGCCAATTTAGCATGGCCAATTCATCTAACCTATGCATCTTTGGATGGTGGGAGGAAACTGGAGCACCCAGAGGCAACTTACACAGACACAGGGAGAACGTGCAAACTCCACACAGACTGTCGCCCGAGGCTGGAATCGATCCCAGTTTCCTGGCACTGTGAGGCAGCAGTGCTAACCATTGTGCCATCCCTTGTTGGCTTAATCCCAAATTGTCAGGTTAGAAGTTACATGACACATAGTCCAACAGGTTTATTTGAATTCACAGGTTTTTAGGGAGCTGCCCCTCCGAAAGCTTGAGATTTCAAATCAACCTGTTGGACGATAATCTGGTGTCGTGTGACTTCTGACCCTGTCCCCGCCAATCCAACACCGACACCTCGGTATCATGGCCGAATTATGAGGGAGGTTAGCCTGTCGATGTCATCTCTCTCGATCAGTGATTTGACAGGAGCAAGGCTGAAATTGCAGAGACTAATTCCCACAACAATCTCAGAAGCAACAAAATTGAACCTTTGCTCTGTCAATTTATGCTTTATTCTTGACATGAAAGCATTTGCTTTATTCTTGACATGAAAGCATTTTCCAACATTTTAAGAACTACATCTGTCTAATGTCTTTTTCTGTCTTCATTGCAGTTAAACTGAAACCACCATACAACTTAACAGTCACCAATAATTCCCAAGACCAGACCGATTTCAGCTGGATGATATATTACGAGATGGAATTCGGTGATAAACTGCAAATTGAAATGAGATACAAAACTGAAGATGAGCAGTGGACAGTACGTAGATTCATATCTTTGACAGTCGTAGACCATCTTTGCAACAAGGTTCGATTGAGTTAGTCCTCCTGAAAGCCAAGTAGATTGTGGGGAGATTAGATAGAGGTGTATGAGATTATAATGGATAAGGTAATGAAAATACTCTGTTCTGATTAGCCGACAGTGCAAAGACACAGGAACTCAGATTTCAGATCTTGACAAAGAGGTGCAGGAGTATGCAAGGAAGTAATGTCTCCGCATGTCAAGTGGTAATGAACTGGAACTAACGTGCCTGTGAGAGTGGTGGGAGCAGAGGTGATTGGGGATTTCAAAAGGAAATTAGACTGACATTTCGTGGAGTTATAGTCAGAGAGATGTATAGCACAGAAATAGAACCTCTGGTCCAACTGATCCATGCCGTCCTGATATCCTAAATTAATCTAGTCCCACTTGCCAGCATTTGGCCCATATCCCTCTAAATCCCTCCTAGTCATATACCCATCCAGATGCCTTTTAAATGTTGTAATTGTACCAGCCTCCACCACTTCCTCTGGCAGCATGGGGTAGCAAGGTGGCCCAGTGGTTAGCACTGCTCCCTCACTGCGCCAGGGACCCGGGTTCAAATCCAGCCTCGGGCAATTGTCTCATTGCACATTCCCCCCATGTCTGCTCCAGGGAAAACAGCCTCAGCCTGTTCAGACTCTCCCTATAGCTCCAACCCTGGCAACATCCTTGTAAATCTTTTCTGAACCCTTTCAAGTTTTACAACATCATTCCTATATCACTGAGACCAGAATTGGACACAATATGGGCGGCACAGTGGCACAGTGGTTAGCACTGCTGCCTCACAGCGCCTGAGACCCGGGTTCAATCCCCGACTCAGGTGACAGACTGTGTGGAGTTTGCACATTGTCTGCGTGGGTTTCCTCCGGGTGCTCCGGTTTCCTCCCACAGTCCAAAGATGTGCGGGTCAGGTGAATTGGCCTTGCTAAATTGCCCATAGTGTTAGGTAAGGGGTAATGTAGGGGTATGGGTGGGTTGTGCTTCGGCGGGTCAGTGTGGACTTGTTGGGCCGAAGGGCCTGTTTCCACACTGTAAGTAATCTAATCTAATATTCCAACAGTGGCCTAACCAATGTACTGTACAGCCGCAACATGACCTCGCAACTTCTATACTCAATGATCTAACCAATAAAGGTTACCTAACACCATTTCACTCTCCTGTCTACCTGCGACTCCACTTTCAAGGAACTATGAACCTGCACTCCAAGATCTCTTCATTCAGCAACACTCCCCATGATCTTACCATTAAGTGTATAGGTCCTGCCCTGAGCAGGCAGTTGGGCCTAGTTTAGTTTGGGTTTCTGGGCTGGTTGGACCGAAGAGTCTGTTTCTGTGCTGTATGACGCTAGGACTTTATGAAAAGGCCTACTTCAGGAGCGATGAATATTCTCCAGGAGCAATCCAGCTCCCTCTTTAAAATTAAATTTTGTGAGCTGCTTATGTTTGGGCTTCGAAGATTTCAGATACCTGTGAAATGGATTGAACCTCTTCATATCCTTCGTGACTGGTAGAGATCGGTTTAGCGTTCAGCATCACACCAGGTACCCATGTGGGAGTCTGTAACCCATTGTGCTCTCTTGATTTCTAGAATGCCAGGAGGCTTCGCAGTATAAAGCGCAAACAACAGGCAATGATTGACGGGTCTAACCTGAAACCCAACCGTCTCTACATGGCGCAAATCCGCAATAAAATAGTGGATGACAATCCAGATGGCTACAGGAGCACCTGGAGCGAATGGAGTCCAGAGGTCAAGTGGGAATCGGCAGTAGCCGAAGACCTGGAAGGTAAAGATGGGATTCTTCAGCACCCGTAGTACTCTATCGCCGAGGTTCTGCAGGGTACATGCTTGAAATCTTGCTGGTGGCTCAGTGGTTAGCCCTGCTGCCACACAGCACCAGCAACCCAGGTTCACTTCCAGCCTCGGGTGACTATCTGTGTGGGGTTTGCACATTCTCCCTGTGTCTGCATGGGTTTCCTCCAGTTTCCTCCCATAGTCCAAAAGATGTGTAGATTGGGTGAATTGGCCATGCTAACTTAGTCCATAGTGTTCAGCGATGTGTAGGTTGGGTGCAGTAGTCAGGGGTAAATGTAGAGTAGGGGAATAGGTCTGGGTGGTCTAGTCTTCTGAGGGTCAGTGTAGACTTGTTGGGCCAAATGGCCTGTTTCCATATTGTAGGGTTCCATGAATACTATGAACGAACAGAGATTTCACAGCAAACCATTTTTCTTTTCACCATCAAAGGTTTCATTAAACACACAAAAGTTCCAAGTTTATATTTCCGATGATGGAACCTCTCGTGTTTTCGACGTGACAGGGTTTTCTTGTATTGTTGACAGTACGTGGGTTGAGTTTCACTTTTTTGTTACTTAGTCCCAGAATGAGGGCGGATCAACATTCATTGCCCATCCCTAATTGCCCAGAGGGAGTCAAGAGTCAACCATATTGGCTGTGGGTCTGGAGTCTCATGTAGGCCAGACCTAGTAAGGATAGCATTTTCCTTCTCTAAAGGGCATTAGTGAACCAGATGGGTTTTTCCTGACAATCAATTCATGGTCATCATTAGACTGTTAATTCCAGATATTTATTGAGTTCAAATTACACCATTGGCCATGGCAGGATTTGAACTGGGGTCTCCAGAACACTACCCAGATCTCTGGATTAACAATCTAATGATAATACCAACAGGCCATTGACTCCCCTGAAGGATTTCAAGCTCCACAGTTCCTTCATTTGCTCCCAGATCATCAATCTTTGGAATCTTGTGTCTGTCACCAGGAATTCATGACAATCCAGGCCACATTTAGCCGGAGGCTACAGCTAACGGTCAGGAAGCAGGAGTTCAAATCCTGTGGTAAATTTAAATCTGAAGGTTTAGTAAATCCAAGATAAAACGGTAAATAGTGTTCACAAAACTACCAAGTTATTGTAATAACCTACCTGGAGAAAGTGAGGGCTGCAGATGCTGGAGAGTCAGCGTTGAAAAGTGTGGCGCTGGAAAAGCAAAGCAGGTCAGGCAACCTCCGAGGAGCAGGAGAGTCAATGTTTCAGGCATGAACGTCAACTCTCCTGCTCCTTGGATGCTGCCTGACTGGCTGTGCTCTCCCAGCGTCATACTTTTCGACTATAAAAACACATCCGGTCCATTAGGGAAAGAAATCTGCCATTCCTCACCTTGGTCTGGCCTACACATGTTTCTGCCTTTTGCAAGATGAAATCCCACCTCAATCATAGCCACAGGCACGTAGTGTCAAATCCAAGAAATAGGAACAGGGGTAGGCCATTCGGCCCCTCGAGCCACATTCAATAGGATCACACAAGATCTGACACTCCTTACGCCCACCCTCTTGCCCTTTCCCTGTAACCCTTGATTCCCCAACTTGTTTCTAATCCAAAGGCCCAGGTAATGTTCTGGGAGCTGGGTTCGAATCTCACCATGACAGATGGTGGAATTTAAATTCAATTAAGACTAAACAAATCTGGAATTAAGAGTCTAATGATGACCATGAACCCATTGCCGATTGTCAGAAAAACCCACCTGGTTCGCTGATGTCCTTTAGGGATGGAAACTGTCATCCTTGCCTGGTCTGGCCTACATGTGACTCCAGACCTATAGCTAACTCATAACTGCCCTCTGAACAATTGGGGATGGGCAATAAATGCTGGCCGAGCCAGCGATGCCCTCATCCTGTGAATGAATAAAACAAAATTTCCTCCCAGCCTCTTGGTTCTATGAGTTGGTAACACATCCACCTTTTAGCCAGGATATCCAATTCCCAGATCAGAGGAACCAATCCAGGCTGATTTTTTTCCATGCCTGTCAAAGGGGATGGCATATTGTGGCCTTACATTAGGTGCATCTGAAAACAGAGACTAAAATAGCATTCCTTATAGAAGTCAGGAGCTCTTCCAATGACTTAACCCTTCAAGAATATACATCGACCAATCACTCACCTCATTCCATTTCTGGAGTTAGGTCTTCATTTGTCAGGAGCTTCATTTGTCAAATAGTGTCCTCACCCCTGGGCTAGAAGTTCTGAGTTTCAAGGTTCTTGCCATCGCTTAGAGACATAGAGTCATAGAGCTGTTCAGCACAGAAACAGACCCTTCGATCCAACTCAACCATGCTGACCACATATCCTCAATTAATCTCGTCCTCTTTACCAGCATTTGGCCCATATCCCTCTCAACCCTTCCAATTCATATATCCATCTATATTTCTTTTAAATGTTGTAATTGTACCAGCCTCCACCACTGCCTCTGGCAGCTCATTCCATACACACACCATCCTCTGGGTGAAAAAAATGTTGCCCCTCCAGTTCCTTTCAAATCTTTTGCTTCTCACCTTAACTCTATGCCCTTTAGTTCTGGGATCCTCCATCCTGGGGAAAAGACCTTGCCTATATACTCTCTCCATGCTCTTCATGATTCTATAATCCTCTATAAAGTCACCCCTCTGGCGCTCCAGGGAAAACAGCTCAAGCCTATTCAGCCTCCCCCTGTAGCTCAAACCCTCCACCCTTGGCAATATCCTCGTAAATCTTTTCTGAACCCTTTCAAGTTTCACAGCATCTTTCCTATAGCAGGGAGCCCAGAATTGCATGCAGTATTCCAATAGTGGCCTAACCAATGTCCTGTACTTGTTGAGCAAGCAATGTTTGATTGGTGTCTTTGCCCATGCCCCTGATGGTGGGTGGTAAGAGTGGGAGAATCTGTTGGCAATCAATCCTGCAGAGGGCAATGGCAATTACCCTCCAATGGCCCAGCCCTCAGGAACATCAGGAGGAGCGTGCTCAGGCTGTGGGTGATTCTGAGCGTGCTTTAAAAACGTATTAATGGCGTGAGCAATTCCGAGCACTCTCTTGCCGCAAGGTCACCGGTGCACAGCGCAGCAGAAACATTCAGCCCTTTATCTATCTACTTTCACATTTCCTTTCAGGTATCTTCGGAGTGACCCAAGTCAGTTCTCTGCTAATCGCTGGAATCCTGATAGTGTTCGGCATATTGGCCATCTTGACCTTTACTCAAATGACCATAAGAAGGTAAACACGGCCTGTTGATGTTGATGCTTAACTCGGCGATGTTGCTAGAGGCTCCTTCACTACTGAGGAGCAGTTTACCTCCTCACCAGTTACAGCTCCATCGCAAACTCAGCCATTCATCATTCATTTTGTGTATCATTAAAAGTAATGAGCAGAGCAAGCTATCCTCATGGATTGGTAGCCCAACTCACTTGACGAGCAACTGAGCAACAAGTGAGGAGAACTGACCCTTATCCCAAAAGCTCCGCATTTCTTAACATTTTATAGCCATCTTCTAGTTAGTACTCTGCCTCACAGCACCAGGGAACCAGGTTAGATTCGGGTGACTGTCTGCATGGAGCTTGCACCTTCTCCCTGCGTCTGGGTGGGTTTCCTTCAGGTGCTGTGGTTTCCTCCCACAGTCCAAAGGTGTGCAGGTTAGGATGGGTTGGCCGTGGGAAGTTGCACATAATTTTCAGGGACGTGCAGGTGAGGTAGGTTATGCTGCCATGAGTGGAACGCTAGCCAATAATGTTCAAGCTCTGATGAAGAGTCATCTCGACTCAAACCATTAGCTTGCTCTCTCTCCACAGATGCTGCCTGTCTCATTGTGATTTCCAGCATTTGTTGTTTTCAGTCAGGCTGTCAGTCTGGACCCATCATTCCCATTATTTTGTGGGATTATAATTGCGGAATCTCACTCTCGTCTCTACATGTGTTCCTTTGTTCTCCTTCTCTCTGTCTCCTTCATTCTCTTCCTCTTGCCCTTGAATCTCTCCCTCTCTCTCCCTCTTGCCTTCGGTGTCTGCCATGGCTCAGTGCGTAGCACTGGTACCACCTCAGTCGGGCCTTCAAGTCCCACAGCAAGGACAAAGGTGGCACAACAGAGTAGCACTGAGGGACTGCTGCACAGACAGTACATTCTGGATGCAAGATGCTAAACTAACGTCTCTTCCAAGAGGAGATGCAATGGCACTGTTCCAAAGATTAGGGGAGTTATCCCCATTATCCCAGACAATTTCCACATTCAATTAACATCGCCAAAATCCGATTACCTGACTAACTGCCACATTGCTGTTAGTGAGAGCACAAATTGACAGCCATTGCAACATCTCAAGAAACCATTTTCATTGGCAGAGAGACACCTGGTCATCATGAAAGGTGCTACCTAAATGCGAAACCTTCTTTCACTTTCTCTTCATTCTTCCCTCTCTTGATATGTTTAATTTTTCTACCTCTCTTTCACCCCTTACTGCTCCTCCCTGACCATTCCCCCTCTCCCAGAGTAGATGTTTTAGGGTGAAGGAACTCCTTTCCAAACGGCGAGTCACCACAGACCCTCGTCAAAACAAGGATGACATAGACATCTTGCCCGTTCAGGTTTCCTGTATGATTCTATTCAAGGTCCTGGCATAACATTTGATCACATGGGCTGTCTAATGGAGGGAATAGGTCATCGATGATGTGAAAACGGTTAATCTTTCCCTTAAGCTGAAAAGTAACCCAAAGCCAGTTCAGCAGCTTTGAACCCATCACCGTGAGACCTTTCTCTTGTTGTCCTGAGAGTGGCATTGGACACAATGGTTCCTGTTGACACTCTTTCAGGGGTAAATAGGAGAAAGTGACGACTGCAGACGCTGGAGATCAACGTCGAAAATTGCGGCGCTGGAAAAGCACAGCCGGTCAGGCAGCATCCGAGGAGCAGGAAAATCGACGTTTCAAACATTAATTCTTCATCAGGCCGTGTCTGTCTACTCCCCTAAGTGGACCAAGATTTTCTATCCTTCCACTGCTGCTTATTGACCCAGGGATATTGCTAGGCAAAAATGAGGACTGCAGATGCTGGAGATTAGCGTCATGTTTAGAGTGGTGCTGGAAAAGCACAGCAGGTCAGGCAGCATCCGAGGAGCAGGATTCCTGATGAAGGGCTCCTCCTCGAAACGTCGATTTTCCTGCTCCTTGGACGCTGCCTGACCTGCTGTGCTTTTGCAGCGCCACTCTAATCTTGACTCTAATCTCCAGCATCTGCAGTCCTCGCTTTCGCCCAGTTGATTTTAACTTTACTGAGAATGTTCTTGCAGGGATGCCTATTGCTGTCTGCTACCTACCATGCTAATCCGGAAGGGAACCAAGGGTTGTGGGGAAAGGGCAGGAAAGTGGAGTTGGGGATTATCAGACCAGCCATGATCTCACTGAATGGCAGAGGATGGGCTGAATGGCCTACTGCTGCTCCTATGCCTTATGGGACAGTAATTTATAGGTTCCTGAACTGCCCACACCAAAACGGCATTCACATCATTGAAAAGCCCCCAGGGACCCCTTCGACCCCAGTTCGAGAGGCACGGGCTTTGCCATTCCTCCTTCCATGGTTTTCTAACTGAGAGCTTTGTTTGTCCCGAAGGTACAATGTGAAGAAACTCCATTGGCTGTCGATACCAGATCCAGGCAAGTTCTTTTACGAGCTGAATGCAACATACGGAGGCAATTTTCAGGTACGTCGGTGTTTCTGGCATAATATCATCGCCTCATTTTCTTTTCCACTGCAGAAATGTAGAAAATGTACAACCATTTAACCACATCCGGTCTCTGCCAATGAGGGCAGAGCAGTCCAGCCTTGTTGTGGTTCTGTTCGCCGAGCTGGAAGTTTTTGTTGCAAACGTTTCGTCCCCTGGCTAGGCGACATCATCAGTGCTCTGGAGCCTCCTGCGAAGCCTCCGTTCTGCTTGGCTGTTTCCCTGGCTTGTGGATTATTGACTGGTGGTCTGTACCTGACACATTGTGGAAGGATTTGATTCTTTCGGCATTCGTGTAGGAACCGGAGTTGTTCATATGTGGCGCTTAGGCGGTTAGCGCAGGATTCCCATTTCCTGGCTTGTCTCAGCGTCTCTCGCCCGTAAGTGTTCAAGGTTTGTGCGAAGATTTGTAGCTCGGGTGCTCGTTACTGTGGCTTCGCAGGAGGCTCCAGAGCACTGATGATGTCGCCTAGCCAGGGGACGAAACGTTTGCAACAAAAACTTCCAGCTCGGCGAACAGAACCACAACAACGAGCACCCGAGCTACAAATCTTCGCACAAACCTTGAGCAGTCCAGCCTTATCCTGCTCTTCACCTGCAGTCTCCTGGGTTACAGCGCTCCAAGGACACACCTTTCTAAATGTGATGCGGTTATCTCCCTCTTCCACCCCTTCCAGGCACTGAGTTCCACAATATTCGGCACTAAATTAGCAACAGCAAGGACAGGCTATCCCGCCTTTATCACTGTAGTCTTTGTGGGTGCTTGCTGAGTACAGATTGACTGCCGTTGCTTCTGACACACATGCCCCGCCACAAGACACTGTCCAATTTAATACGTTCCTGCAAGAAACCTTCACAACTCCACTGGGGCAACTGCTGAACAAAGAGACCTTGGACTGCAGGCTCATAACTCCTTGAAAGTGGAGTCACAGATAGATAGGATAGTGAAGAAGGTGTTTGGTATGCTTGCCTTTAATGGTCAGAGCATTGAGTACAGGATTTGGGAGGTCATGTTGTGGCTGTACAGGATATTGGTTAGGCCACTTTTGGAATATTGCATGCAGTTCTGGTCTCCATCCTATCGGAAAGATGTTGTGAAACTTCAAGGGATCCAGAAAAGATTTACAAGGATGTTGCCAGGGTTGGAGGGTTTGAGCTACAGGGAGAGGCTGAACAGGCTGGGGCTGTTTTCCCTGGATCCTTGGAGGCTGAGGGGTGACCTTATAGAGGTTTATAAAATCATGAGAGGCATGGATAGGGTAAATAGACAAAGTCTTTTCCCTGGGGTAGGGGAGTCCAGAACTAGAGGGCATAGGTTTAAGGGGAGAAGGGAAAGATTCAAAAGGGAGTATGGCGCAAATGTTTCAGACAGAGTGCGGTGCGTGTATGGAATGAGCTGCCAGAGGAAGTGGTGGAGACTGGGACAATTACAGCATTTAAAAGGCATCTGGATGGGTATATGATTAGGAAGGGTTTAGAGGGATATGGGCCGGGTGCTGGCAGGTGAGACTAGATTGGGATATCTGGTCGGCATGGACGAGTTGGACCGAAGGGTCTGTTTCTGTACTGTACATCTCTATGACTCTATGACTCTCCAAATATTGTCCGTCTCCTTTCCATATTCGTAAGATGCTGTTCCTTTGACTCACCACTGCAGATATCACTGAGCAGTCTTTGTGAAGACTGTGGCGGCCAGTTAAATGCAGCACATGGAGTGTCATCCTGGATAGTGTCCCCAAACAGACTGTGTTTAAGAGAGAGATCAAAGGATATTTCTTCTCTCAGTGGTCTGTAAATCTGTGCACCGTAGACCGCTGTCGAGGCTGGGTCATTAAGTACAGTCAAGGCTGAGGCAAACCCATTTTAATACATTGAAGGAATCAAGAGGGATGAGCAACAGGCAGAAAGTGGAGTTTACAGATGATCAGGTCAAGCATGATCAAATCAAATGGAGGAGCAGACTAGATGGGCCAAATGGCCTCAGGTTGCTCCTATCTTATGATCTTATTGAAACCACCTCTATAACATTTTTCGCAAGTTTCCAATCACACCCCCACCTGCAAAGCTATCTCTCCAAGGCCTGAGACAGCTCCTTCCCTTCTGTTGAAATATGTTAGTCGAGTCATTATTCATAGTATCACAAGGTGCTGGTTTATTGTATGTTCCCAAACCAAATATGCATCATAACCCATATCACAGCCGTGCAAGATAAATTCCACCATGACAGCATTGCATAGGTGTTCCGCTGTTAAATGTAATAAAAGTGGGGCAACTCTCCTAAACTCAGGGCACTTCAAAATGCTTTACAACCTTTGACGCGTTTCTGAAGAATAGTCACAGCATCATACAGCACAGAAATAGACCCTTCCATCCAACTCGCCCAAACCGAAAGACATCCCAATCTGACCTATGCCGTTTAGCAGCATTTGGCCCGTATCCCTCGATTCATATACCCATCCAGAAGCCTTTTAAATACTGTAAATGTACCAGCCTCCACCAGTTCCTCTGGCTGCTTGTTCCATGTACACCCTACCCTCTGTGTGAAAAAGTTACCCCTCAGCTCCCTTTTAAATCTTTCCCCTCTCACCTTAAACCTATTACTTGATATTTTGCAAAGTTAAAAATCACACAACACCAGGTTATAGTCTAACCAACTGATGAAGGAGCAGCGCTCCGAAAGCTTGTGCTTCCAATTAAACCTGTTGGACTCTAACCTGGTGTTGTGTGATTTTTAACTTTGTACACCCCAGCCCAACACCGGCATCTCCAAACTTTGATAGTTTACACCACCCTCGCTGTCTGTTGCCTTTGCTCTTACTCGCCCTCCGTCTACAACATCAATCACTGTCCTAATGTAGAGAAACACAGCAATTTGCACACAGCAAGCTCCCACAGAAAGCAATGTGAAAATAATCAGAATTGGCATGGTGCAGAAAGAGGCCATTCGGCCCATTTTGCCTGTACTGCTTCTATGATCCAGTGCCAGTCACCTGCCTTTATCCTCATACCTTGCTCACCATTTCTATCCAAACAACCATCCATTGCCCCTCTTCAATGCTTCAGTGAAACGTATCTCCACCACACTTCCAGGCAATGCTTCCCATAGTGAGTGAAAAAGCTTTTCTCTCACATCACCCTTAACTCGTTTTCACATCTCTTTAAAGTTCTGCTCTCTCATTCTTGTGTCTTTCATGAATGGTTTTGTAGTGACATCAGTTAAGAGGTAAGTCAGCCAGGGTATCCATTCTGCTTCAAGTCATGTCGTTCACACGCACATGAATGAGCAGACATTTCATTTAGAGAGCTCAAGTTCCTAAAAAGCCTGCACTGGGATGTCAGCCCGGAAAATGGGCTCAAGACACTGGTTTAGGGCCTCGAACTCATAAACCCCAGATCAGTGTCATGTCCTACTTCTGAACCAAGGCTAAGAAATGTCACAGGGCCATCAGGCTAGAGTGAGGGGGTAGGAAGTGATCTCTTGCTTCGGTTGAGTTGGTTAACATTGGGTTTTGTCCCTTAGAAGAAGCCTGTAGTAGAATGTCGAATAAAGACACAACCGAAATATCGCTGTGACCTTTGAATATGAGTCTGCTGACTGAACAGCGTCTTGAGTCATTGTAAAACCGTGAGACGTTAGTAAGTTAAAAACCACATGAGTTGCACATAGGAAATATCAGTTTGATGGCTTATAGGTGAAGCATAGCTTCACAATGTTAATAAGTAGGGTTTTTTTTTCCTTCTTTGTGGTTCGATTTTAAATCTATGCCAAGTCACGTGCATGCCTGTGGACTCAGGTCTCTTTCATAAAACAATTAAAAAAGACAGACCTGACCCTAAAATTTGATCGCCTTTCACAGTCTGGTTAATTAGTCCAACAATGAAGACATCCATCATTCAGGTCTTTTACAGATTGGGAAATGAAACCTAAAACACTCACTTTCCTGCCTATTTCTTATCCTTGGACGACTGTCTATGTGGAGCACATTCTCCCCGTGTCTGCGTGGGTTTCTTCTAGGTGCTCCGGATTCATCCCACAGTCCGAAGATGTGCAGGTCAGATGAATGGGCCTTGGGAAATTGCCCACAGGCTAGGTGTGTTAGTCAGAGGGAAATGGGTCTGGGTGGGTTACTCTTTCGAGGGTCAATGTGGACTTGTTGGGCCGAAGGACCTGTTTCCACACTGTAGGGAATCTAATTTAATCCTCCTCCTTGCCATCACTGGCAGTCCACATCAGTGGCATCCCCCCCGAGACTCTGGGTTAGCTTCTCTCTCTCTCTCTCTCTCTCTCTCTTAGCTGAAAGGCGGAAAACCACAAACACTTCTGGAACATTTAGCTTTCAACCAAAGTGAAATTTCTTTGTGAAATGGTGCGGCAGTTATAAGCAAGCAGAGTTCATTCTGCCTGACAGCCCTGTCCTCATCAAAGGGATTACCTTCCATAAGGGACATGGGATTCAGAGGGAGGGACATGGGATTCAGATGGAGGGGCATGGGATTTAGAGGGAGGGACATGGGATTCAGATGGAGGGACATGGGATTTAGAGGGAGGGACATGGGATTCAGAGGGAGGGACATGGGATTTAGATGGGGGGACATGGGATTTAAATGGAGGGACATGGGATTCAGATGGAGGGACATGGGATTTAGATGGAGGGACATGGGATTCAGAGGGAGGGACATGGGATTTAGATGGAGGGACATGGGATTCAGATGGAGGGGCATGGGATTCAGATGGAGAGGCATGGGATTCAGAGGGAGGGACATGAGATTCAGAGGGAGGGACATGGGATTTAGATGGAGGGGCATGGTATTCAGAGGGAGGGATATGGGATTTAAATGGAGGGACATGGGATTCAGATGGAGGGACATGGGATTCAGATGGAGGGGCATGGGATTCAGATGGAGAGGCATGGGATTCAGAGGGAGGGACATGAGATTCAGAGGGAGGGACATGGGATTTAGATGGAGGGGCATGGTATTCAGAGGGAGGGACATTGGATTTAAATGGAGGGACATGGGATTCAGATGGAGGGACATGGGATTCAGATGGAGAGACATGGGATTTAGATGAAGGGACATGGGATTCAGATGGAGAGATATGGGATTCAGATGGAGGGGCATGGGATTCAGATGGAAGGGCAAGGGAATCAGATGGATAGTCCTGATGAAGGGCTCCGGCTTGAAACATCGAATTTCCTGTTCCTTGGATGCTGCCTGACTGCTGTGCTTTACCTAGCAACACATTTTCAATCAGATGGAGAGACATGGGATTCAGATGGAGGGACATGGAATTCAGAGGGAGGGACATGGGATTTAGATGGAGGGACATGGGATTAAAATGGAGGGACATGGGATTTAGATGGAGGGACATGGAATTCAGATGGAGAGGCATGGGATTCAGATGGAGAGACATGGGATTTAGATGGAGGGGCATGGGATTCAGAGGGAGGGACATGGGATTTAGATGGAGGGGCATGGGATTCAGATGGAGGGGCAAGGGAATCAGATGGATAGTCCTGATGAAGGGCTCCGGCTTGAAACATCGAATTTCCTGTTCCTTGGATGCTGCCTGACTGCTGTGCTTTAACTAGCAACACATTTTCAATCAGATGGAGAGACATGGGATTCAGAGGGAGGGACATGGGATTCAGATGGAGGGACATGGGATTCAGAGGGAGGGACATGGGATTTAGATGGAGGGACATGGGATTAAAATGGAGGGACATGGGATTTAGATGGAGGGACATGGAATTCAGATGGAGAGGCATGGGATTCAGATGGAGAGACATGGGATTTAGATGGAGGGGCATGGGATTCAGAGGGAGGGACATGGGATTTAGATGGAGGGGCATGGGATTTAGATGGAGGGACATGGGATTCAGAGGGAGGGACATGGGATTTAGATGGAGGGGCATGGGATTCTGAGGGAGGGACATGGGATTTAGATGGAGGGGCATGGGATTTAGATGGAGGGACATGGGATTCAGAGGGAGGGACAAGGGATTCAGATGGAGGGACATGGGATTCAGATGGAGAGACATGGGATTTAGATTGAGGGACATGGGATTTAGATGGAGGGGCATGGGATTCAGAGGGAGGGACATGGGATTCAGAGGGAGGGACATGGGATTCCGATGGAGGGACATGGGATTCAAATGGAGGGGCATGGGATTCAGAAGGAGGGACATGGGATTCAGATGAAGAGACTTGGGATTCAGATGAAGAAACTTGGGATTCAGATGAAGAGAAATGGGATTTAGATGGAGGGACATGGGATTCAGAGGGAGGGACATGGGATTCAGAGGGAGGGACTTGGGATTTAGATGGAGGGACATGGGATTCAGAGGGAGGGACATGGGATTCAGAGGGAGGGACTTGGGATTTAGAAGGAGGGACATGGGATTTAGATGGAGGGACATGGGATTCAGAGGGAGGGACATGGGATTCAGATGGAGGGACATGGGATTTAGATGGAGAGACATGGGATTTAAATGGAGGGACATAGGATTCAGATGGAGAAACTTGGGATTCAAATTGAGGGACATGGGATTCGGGTGGAGAGACATGGGTTTCAAATGGAGGGACATGGGTTTCAGAGGAAGGACCACAGGATTTAGATCAAAGGATATGGGTTTTAAATGAGAGTCATCCTTTCAGATTAAGGGGCATGAGGTTTGGATGGAACGGCATGAGTCAGGACTATAGGGACCTGTTTTGAGAAGGTTTGTGGCTCAGGTTGAGGTTCTGGATGTAGGTTTGCTCACTGAGCTGTTGGGACATGTTCCGATGAACTTCCTTGTTCACTTACTGCCCCATTCGCAGACCCAAGCACTAGGAAGAGAAAGGGAGGGATTGGGTGGCATGCACTGTCAGAACATGGGAACAGGAGTTGTCCATTCAGCCCCTCAAGTTTGTCCTGCCATTCAATGCGATCTGATTATGTGGCTGAACTCCACATTTGTACCTTTGGCCTGTATCCCTGAATGCCTTTGCTTAACCAAGAAAATCTATTCGAGATTTAACATTAACAACCGATCTGGCATCCACTGCCATTTGTGGAAGAATTGGGGTTTTTTTCACATTGCCATGATATTTTTAGCGAACTCCTTAAATACTTTCCATTCTCCCCTCTCCCTGCCTCAGGCTAGTTCAGAACTTCTAGATCATTCCCTTTTTAGTCCAGCCTGGTGTGCACACAGCAGACACAGAGTTAACAAGTGGGCTAAGCAGCAGAGCACAATTCTAATGTCCGAAAGCACTTCTGCAGGTTACAGGTGATGAATAAAACAGAAGCCCTAGATTGCTGGGAGAAAGGTTGACCTGAAATTGTTGCTCCTTGCATCAATGTTTGATGCTAAAGATTATCAAGGGATGTAAGGGTACTGTATGAAGATGTTGAAGCCTTTCGGTTCAACTTGAGCAAGTTCAATGGACTGAATTTCCTATTTCCTATGTTCCTAGGACCTGGGATTTGTTTCCTGGCCTTTATATTTTGTTTTACTTCGGCCTAATTACAGAAACGGTCGGAAGCCAGTGCTGACTGTTGTCTGCATCAGGACCTTAACTCTATGTCTCTACCATACTGGAGGCATCTAATGCATGGCATCATCAGATTAAGCCAGTGTTTCAGCAATTACTCTTTTAGTTCACACCACCATCACTCTCAGGAATAATCGTCGAAAATGCTCTAATGCACTCAGGATGTGAGGGTGTCTTCTTTGGAAAGAAAATCAAAGTAATTGAGCCTGCTATTAATTCTGCATACGTGGATGGGTTTTGAGTGAGTTAACATCAGGCCTAATCTGAAATGGAAACATCGGATTCAAGAGCAGAAGTTCTGTCCCTCAGGGTGTGTGGTGGTGCATTAGCATCGTTAATGATTTAATATTCCAGAGACCCAAGGTAATGAGGTAATTCTAAGGGGTCACTGGTTCAAATCCCACCATTTCAGATGGTGGAAATTTGAATTAATGTAAATCTGGAATCCTTACAGTGAGGAAGCAGGCCATTCAGCCTATCAAGTCCACACCAACCCTCCAAACAATATCCCCACCCAGACCACCCTGTTACCCTATAATTCTGCATTTTTTTTAGATTAGATTCCCTACAGTGTGGAAACAGGTCCTTCAGCCCAACCAGTCCACACCGGCCCTCCGAAGAGTAACCCACCCAGGCCCATTTCCCTCTAACTAATGCACCTAACACTATGGGCAATTTAGCATGGCCAATTCACCTAACCTGCACATCTTTGGACTGTGGGATGAAACCAGAGCACCTCAGCCAACGGGGGAATGTGCAAATTCCACATAGAGGGTGGAATCCAACCCAGGTCCCTCACCCTGTGAGGCAGCAGTGCTAACTACCTAGCCACCGTGCCACCTATTAAGGATACCCCTTAAGGGTAAGATCACATTTGGAGTACTGCATACAACCCTGATTAGAGGGATGTGCCGATTACAGGCAAAAGAGAATAGTTCAGTTTGGGAACTCTAGTCAACATGGCAAGTTGGGCCGAAGGGTTTGTATCTATGCTGTACGACCCTATGACTCCATTGGTGACACTTTCAATTGTGGTGACAAACCCTTCTCGTTCACTAATGTCCTTTCAGGAAGAAAATCTCCCAGCTTTAACTGGCCTGGCCTACACATGACTCCAGGCCTACAACAGTGCAGTTGACTTTTAACTGCCCTGTGAATGGCACTAGCAAACCACTCAGCTCAAGGGCAATTAGTGATGGGCAATAAGTGTTGGCTAGACTAGCAATGCCCACATCCCAAAATGATGCTTCTGCCCAAAGGGTTTCGCAACATCGGTTGCCATAGTACCATAGTGACTACAATTTTAAAAGTACCTAATTGGCTGTAAAGCATTTTGGAATGTCTCAAGGTCATGAAAGATGCAATATAACCATGAAGCATCTCTTTCGTTTACTCCTTACCCATATCTTCACCTCTCTTGGGCTTAAAATGTGTTTTTTTTAATCCCAGCAGAAATGGCTTGGGTCAACGATGCCGGCTTCATTCAACAGCACCGAGGACCTGGGGACGGAAATCTCTTCTGTTGAGGTTTCAGACATAAAAGATTCGGAATCCTTCATCAAGCAGGATTACGTCTCGGACAGCAGTGGATTCAAGAGTATCGGGAATTCATCTCAGTCCAGCTTTGCGAACCAAGGCTACTTCTGGTTTAGATATCCCAGCACTTACGAAGTGGATTCTTGTAAAGTCTACTTCAGCTATGACCGCAGCAGCCTTCGATCGGGGAGTGAGGGGAGTGGGTCATATCTCCAGAAGAAAGGGTCTTCTCTGACCTTGTCCAATGATTCTCTGTATGATAGCAGCCAGCAGTATTCACCCTGCAGTGTCTTTATAACAGATCCAGATCAGGAGTATGTCTCAACTCAAGTTAAAGCCGGCCAAAGGACCTTGACTGATGAAGAAATGGATGGTTCACCAAGAGGACTTGAGGACCCTGGCATAGTAACATCCTCAGGCGAGTTGGGCTACCTTGGACAATTGCTAAGAGATGACAGTCCACCCAGAGGGAGCCAAGAGGGTCTCAATCCATTCAGCCAGATGCACCTCTTTGAAAATTTGCATTACCCCTTTGTTTCTGTGGAGGATGTAGCACTTACAGCGATAGAGGAAAATATCAGCAAATGTAGTTCTGATGGCTTTACGTTTGATGAGAGTCAAATGGAATCTCCACCAATCAACACAGAAAATACACTGAGTGCACAGTGTCCTCAAGATGGGTTGAGACAAGAAAGCACCAGTATTTTTAAGAGCACATCTCTAAATCTAGGACAGTCTAGTGATGTATATCTTTCACTTAAGGAAGTTCAAAGTAAGTACAGTAACCAGTCAATTTAGGATAGATTTCAATAAGGATTTGATGGCTTAAATATTTGCACTATTGTGCCTGGATGTGCTATTAGCATGATCCTCATTCCAAAAGATAACTAAATATCTATTTATCTTCATTGTTGTGTCCTTGGGAATCATTTATGTCCATCACAAAGATGGATCATAATATCTCATGCAAGACTGCAATGGTCCCCAGGATTCACGAGACTGCATCAATGTGTGATTTGAACTCAGCACCTTCTGATCAAAATGCTGAGCCAGAGCTGCCGCGAAGCCGGTGTCGCTGCGCGATTTGGATGTTTTGAAAGGGCAGACTTTGTTCACGTTTAGCTGAAGACTGACGCAACAGCAGCCCACCACAGCTCTTTCAGACTTGGTGAAAGTGAGGACTGCCGATCAGTGTCCGAAAGGTGTGGTGCTAGAAAAGCACAGCCGGTCAGGCAGCATCCGAGGAGCAGGAGAGTTGCTGTTTTGAGCATAAGCTCTTCATCAGGAATGCTGGGATTGGTGAGGTATCTGTGTCCCAGAGATGTTCCCTGAAACGTCTCCTCAATGTAGAGGAGACTGAAATCAAGAGCAATGGACACAGCAGATGAGGTGTTTGGACAAGAGCAATGGACACAATAGTGTGTCTGTTGCTCTCAATGTGGCCTCCTCTACACTGGGGAGACAGCACGCCAACTTGCAGAATGTTTCAGGGAACATCTTTGAGACACACACGTCAAACAACCCGACTGCCCTGTGGCCAACCACTTCGACACCCCCTCCTGCTCCGCCAAGGACATGCAAGTCCTGGGCCTCCTCCACTGCCAAATCCTAGCCACCCGACAACTGGAGGAAGAACATCAAATCTTCCTCCTTGGGACCCTCCAACCACACGGCATCAATGTCGATTTCGCTAGCTTCCTCATTTCCCCTGCCCCCACATTATCCCAGATCCAACCCTCCAACTTGGCACCACCCTCTTGAACTGTCCTACCTGTCCATCTTCCTTTCCATCTATCCAGTCCACCTCCTCACCGATCTACCACCATTACATCCCCCCACCTGCATCAACTATCACATTCTTAGCTACGTTAACCCTAGCCCCAACCACCCCATCCCATTTATCTCTTAGTTCCACACACACACACACACACACACACACACACACACACACACACACACACACACGCCTGATGAAGAGCTTATGCTCGAAACATCAACTGTCCTGCTCTTGGGATGCTGCCTGGCTGGCTGTGCTTTTCCAGCACCACTCTTCTTGAGTGAGTTCTTTCTGAATCCCACCATCCAAACACATGACCTGTACTACGCAGGAGGTCAGATGTAGGAGAACAATGCCAGCTACACACCATTTGGAAGAATGTTGTTGCTCCTTCACTAGAACTCCCTGCTTAACAGCGCCCTGTACACCAAATGGACTGCAAGAAAGCAGCACACTACCACCCTCTCGAGGGACAATTTGGTGTGGGCTCAGCCAGCAGTGCCCACATCCCATGAATGAATGACAAAGAAAAGACCTAATGGAAGAAAGAACTTGCGTTTTACACAGCATTTAGATTTGCATACACCCACATCCCATGAACAAAATGACAGCAGGATGTTAGCTCGTCATGAAGGTGGGAGGAGGATCAACAGAGGCTGATGTAGATCCCACTTGACAGCATCAGAATAAAGCCTGGGATGGCAAGCGAACCTAGAAGAGGATAAATGAGCAGGCCTTTTGTCATTAATAAGCTCCATGTTTAGGGTCTGTTTTCTAAGGCTTGTTAGCTGAGACTGAAAAGGAAAGGTCAAGGAGGTCCCAGATTTCTTTTTTTGACTTTTTGTGGGTTCATCACATTTTGGTACAACTGCCCCACGGATTCAAGGGAAGAAGAAAATCCATTTTGTAGTCCATTGACTGGTCATTTCCTGCTGCTGGAAAGCGTTGTACCTACATACTCTGATGCTTAGCTTAAAGTTTGAGCTGATGGGCGTGCCAATACCTTCCTCTCATGAACAACGGCCATTTTGACAATGGCAGAGGAACCTTGAGAACTGAACTGAATCATCACAGAAAGGAAGGAAGGAATAAAAATGCCCTCTCAACCAATTCTCATAGAACATTTTGAATATATTTACAATTAATATAGGATTTGCTAATAAGGTAGCATTAGATGCATTATTTAAAATTAATTTCTCTTTAATTGAGTGCCAATTATATTTGCCAAAATTGTACATCACAACTTGTTTCAAATATTTCCATCTCTATGATTCTATGACTTTATAATTTGTTTCAAATATTACCTGTCAGTTCTCAGAATCAGGAATAGTGATGATACAAATCATTCACCTCATATAAAATCAGACAAAGACTGGAAGGAAGATGGAATATTCCTTTGTTATGGGTAGCAAACCCTCATGAGCACTCTTCAGCCGTGGAATTTCAATCTAACTCAACATAAAAAGCAAATGATTTGGAGTTGCCGGTGTTGAGGTGTACAAAGGGAAACATTTGTGGTGAATGTTCAATTCTTATTGAACATAAATTTATTGTTTGTTTTTCTGTGTTCAATGTATAGAACTTAAATATATTTTAATAAAATGTGTATTGACGTTTGGTATCAGCTGGCATACAGTCATAGAGTCATAATATCCGAACTCCAGTGCTCTCTGGAGCTCAAGAAATGTGTTGTAAGGAAGAGTACCTTCAGTGAACTTGCAAACTTATGGCTGCTATGTAGCAGAGATGTGACTGACCAGCTCCATTTCATATTGCTGTTCATGTGGTCAGGTATGTGAGAGGAGACAAGGGGCTGGGGGTGAGGGGGTGAAGAGGTTTCACATTTATTCACATGCTGGGCTTAAATACCAACGAGCTTCTTACAATCACTTTCAGAATCTCAGATTTCCCCAGAGCTCAAGAAGTAATGCCTTTGCTTGTGTTTGTAACACAGAACACTCCCACTGACAACAGTGGCTGTGATGGCGACCACATAATCTGCACATTACCAACTGGCTAGAGTTTGAATACTGACCTCCACACCATGAGAACTCCTCTGCTCTGTGAAATGATGCCAAGAGCTGATTCGTATCCACTTGCGAAGGGAGTTTAAGGGTGCTTTTTTAAGGATTCCCTGTGACCCTTACTCATCAAGAACCTATCTATCTCTGTCTTAACTACTATTATGACATAGGGTAAACCCCTCTGCTAATTTAAACCCGATGCACAGACAAGTTCACCTCGTGCCATAATCTGTTCAATTGTGGGAGGCAAAGAACTATCCCAGAGGTCACTACTTAAAGGAAAAATTAACAATTTTATTCTTTCAATCCAATAAAGAACATTACACCACTATTTACAACTCATTTCTCTTAAATCTATTTTTACCTCCCCACTCTACAATAGTGGTCCAATAAAAACCCCAATTAAGATTTACAAAAAAAATTCAAATTTCAAAATCAGCCAGCTGTCGAATCTTCTCCAGTATCTTCCTCTGTAGATTTTCCTCTGTCATCTTTTCTTCAGTATTCTACTTCTCAGGTCCCTCACATGAACAGGTACCCTTCAGAGAGCAATTCGGCTAGCACTCTATACTTGTTGGTTTTCATGGCAGTTCTCCCCCTAACTGTTCAAAATGTCCGGTTTTATACCCTGAAATATTGGATACTTTCATTGGTTTGATGTTGTCAAAATACCAAACACAAATTTGATTGGATTTTTGTATTTGGGGCATACTTTAAACTGATTGGCCAAATGTGGATTTGTTTTTTGTATCATGGCAACTCAGCTGCTCTATTGGTTGCACAGTCAAATGTTATGTTTTAAATTCTTTCAGCACACTCTGTGCCTCTCTAAGTCCGTGCCAGCTTCTAGTCGTTCTTAAATGTACAGTACACACCTACACCTTCGAAACAATGCACTGTGAAACGATTGGCCAAGTGTAACTCAGAGAGTCTGAGAGATGTACAACACGAAAACAGATCCTTCAATCCATCCAAACACAACCTGAGTTCCCTGATTGGGGCTGTTAATCTGGTCCCACAGAGTCACTTCATCTGAAGGTGGCATTCCCTGGTTGCGCAGCCGCAATATGCCTCCATGTTCTTAAAATCTCTTGTAGTTATTAGAATCCATAACTCATTTAAAAGCAACTTTGCACGTCAAAATCTTCAATTCTATCAAACTTCTTGAAATGTATTTAGATGCTACTAAAGGGCAATACAGACTGAGATAAGCAAGTTGGCAGCCTGGATCGTATGTCTTAGCAACTTCATGGCGGCACAGTTAGCACTACTGCCTCACAGCACTAGGGACCCGGGTTCAATTCCAGCCACGAGCGACTGCCTGTGTGGAGTTTGCACATTCTCCCCATGTCTGCGTGGGTTTCCTCCGGGTGCTCCGGTTTTCTCCCATCATCCAAAGATGTGCTGGTCAGGTGAATTGGCCGTGCATTAGTGTTAGGTGCATTAGTCAGAGGGAAAGGAGTCTGGGTGGGTTACTCTTCAGAGGGTTGGTGTGGACTGGTTGGGACCGAAGGGCCTATTTCCACACTGTAGGGACTCTAATCTAATCAAAACACCTCCTGCCCTAAAGGCTACAAATATAGCCAAGGATCAAGCATAGGCCTTTAAGTCCGTTCCCTCATGAAATAAGATCATGGCTGATCTGATTTTAAGTAAAAAGTGAAGTCTGCAGATGCTGGAGATCAGAGCTGAGAATGTGTTGCTGGTTAAAGCACAGCAAGTCAGGCAGCATCCTAACACTCCCACACTCACACACAAACATACAGTGCTGTTGGTTACGTTGATGTGTATCAATTTAAATAGAAGAATAGACAGGTAGAGAGAGTGTTAGGATGCTGCCTAACCTGCTGTGCTTTAACCAGCAACACATTCTCAGCTCTGATCTGATTTTAACCTCTGCTCTACATTCCTGAATATCCCCAACAAAGTTTCATTCTTTTGGGAATCAAGACTCTCTTTACCTCCACCTTAAAAAGATATTTAAAGATTCTGCATCCATTGCCTGTTGAGGAAGGGGAGTTCCGAAGACTCACAACTCTCTGAGAGAACCTAAATTAACTGGCCCATAGCTAAACAATCATTTTCCTTCTTCATAAAGCAAGGCCAAACATTGTCATAGCACCGGGTATTTCAATTTGAGACCCTCTAAGTCTTAAACAGATTCCCCATCTCCAAGTGATGTCAACCTTCAAGCTTAACCTCTCACACACATAGACCTGGTTCAACACGTTTGTTATAAAGAAACATCACCCAAATATAACTTTTTTTTAAAAAGTGTAGATCCACATAAATATATCTTCAATGTTTATAAAGTTTGGATGGAGTCTTATTCATTGGAGTTTGAAAGTATGAGGGGAGGGCATCTCATAGAAACCTATAAAAGTCTAACAGGTCAGGATAAGGGAAATAGAGGAAATATGTTCTTACTGACTGGGGGGTGTCCAGAACCAGGGGCCACAGTCTAAAGTAATAGGGTAGGCAATTTAGGACTGAGATGAGGAGAAATCTCTTCACCCAGAGACTGGTGAGCTGTGGAAGTTTCTGCTACAGACAGCATTTGAAGTCAAATTTTTTTTCAAGAAGAAATTGGATGTAGTTCTGATAAAGGGATCAAAGGATTTGGATAAGAAGGACGAAACAGCTGACTGAATTGGATGACCAGCCATAATCAAATTGAATGGCAGAGTAGGACTGAAGGGCTGAATGGCCTACATCTGCTCCTAACTTTCTACATTTCTGTATTTCTATACAGTCTGGAGAGGTCACAAAGTCCAGTTTGCAAGAGAGAGAAAGTTATTGCATGTTGGAACTCAAAGAGGGAGAGAATGTCTAACCTGCTCAAGCAGTGACAGCCTATTGTTCTCTCCCTCTTTCCCTGCAATTCTTCTCAGTGATGTTTGGGAACAGAAATCCCCCTGAAACTCATAGAGTCATACTTCACGGAAACAGATCCTTCGGTCCACCCAGTCCATGCCAACCGTAATCCCAAACTAGACTAATCCCACCTGCCTGCTCTTGGCCCATATCCCTCTAAACAACTGTTATTCCTGACCTTATCCAAATGTCTTTTAAACGTTGTAACTGTACCTACATCCACCACTTCCTCTGGAAGTTCATTCCACACATGAACCACACTCTGTGTAAAAAAGTTGCCCCTCGCGTCCTTTTCAAATCTCTGTTAACTCACCTTAAAGGTATGCACCCTAGAGAAAAGAGACCTGCCATTCAACTTATCTTTTTATCGTGACTTTATAACCCTCTATAAGGTCACCCCTCAACCTACTATGCTCCAGTGAAAAACGTCCCACCCTATCCAGCCTCTCCTTATAACTCAAACCCTCCATTCCTGGCAACATCCTGGTAAATCTCTTCTGAGCCCTCTCTAGCTTAATAATATCCTTCCTATAACAGGGCGACCAGAACTGGACACAGTACTCCAGAAGAGGCCTCGCCAATGTCTGTACAACCTCAACATAACATCCAGCTCCTATACTTATAAAGGACTGAGCAATGAAGACAAGTGTATCAAAGTCCTTCTTAACCCCTGTCTACATGTAACACAAACTTCAAAGAATTATATACCTGAATTCTTAGGTCTCTCTGTTGTATAATATTACCCAAGACCTTGCCATTAATTATGTAAATCCTGCACTAGTTTGTTTTACAAAAGCAAAATCTTGTATTTATCCAAATTAACCTCCATCTGCCGCTACTCAGCCCATTGACCAACTTGACCAAGATCTCTTTGTAATCTTAGATAACCTCCTTCGTTGTTCATTTTATCAATGTTGGTGTCATTCACAAATTTACTAACCATGCCTTCAATATTCTCATCCAAATCATTTTTACCACCGCAGGAGAGCTCCTAATGATGATATTCCTAGAGCTTACTGCACTGGCTGAAACAAAGGGACATTAACTACAACAGTTCCAGGAAACCCATCAGTACTTAACTGTGCACAATAACTTTGGAAAGAGAACACCATTTGGGACAAATGAAATTTTATCCCATTGCTCACGAGTCTGATTCATACTTGGCCAAAGTACTTTAAAGTTAATACTCTGCAGTTTTCCTCTGTCTTTGTCTCTCCTCAGAATTTGTGTCTGCATGTGTGTCTGTGTGAGAGAGTGTGTGTGTGTCTGTGTGAGTGTGTGTGTGTGTCTGTGTGAGAGTGTGTGTGTCTCTGTGTGTGTGTCTGTGTGTGTGTGTGTCTGTGTGAGAGTGTGTGTATGTGTGTGTGTCTGTGTGAGTGTGTGTGTGTGCCTGTGTGTGTGTGTGTGTGTCTGTGTGAGAGTGTGTGTGTCTGTGTGAGAGTGTGTGTGTGTGTGTGTGAGAGTGTGTGTGTGTGTGTGTGAGAGTGTGTGTGTGTGTGTGTGTCTGTGTGAGAGAGTGTGTGTGTGAGAGAGAGAGACCGTGCGTGCATATGTATGTGTTGTGCGTGCATGTGTGAGAGAGTGTGTGTGTGTGTGTGTGTGAGAGTGTGTGTGTGTGTGTGTATGTGTGTGTGTGAGAGAGAGACTGTGTGTACATATGTATGTGTTGTGCGTGCATGTGTGAGAGAGTGTGCACAAGTGTGACAGAGAATATCTGTGAGAAAGAGCGTGTGTTTGTGTGTGTAAGATACAGTGTCTATGTGCATGCATGAGAGGGAAAGTTTCTGTGTGTGTATGTGTGTGTGTGTGTGTGTGTGCAAGTGTGAGACAGAGAGAGTGTGTGTGCATGTGTACGCGCATGTGAAACAATGTGTGTGAGAAAGATATGGTTTCTGTGTGTGTCTGTGTCTGTATCTGTCTGTGCTGTGAGAGTAAGAGAGTGTCTGTGTGTGTATGTGTAAGCGAGAGAGTGTAGTAGACAGTAGATCTCAGAGTACAACGGGATCTTGATCAGATGGGCCGATAGGCCAAGGAGTGTTTGATGGAGTTTAGATTAGATTAGGTTAGATAACTTACAGTGTAGAAACAGGCCCTTCAGCCCAACAAGTCCACACCGACCCTCCGAAGAGCAACCCACCCAGACCTATTCCCCTACATTTACCCCTTCACCTAATACCACGGGCAATTTAGCCTGGCCAATTCACCTAACCTGCACATCTTTGGACTGTGGGAGGAAACCGGAGCACCCGGAGGCAACCCACGCAGACACAGGGAGAATGTGCAAACTCCACACAGACAGTTGCCTGAGGCGGGAATTGAACCCGGGTCTCTGGCGCTGTGAGGCAGCAGTGCTGACCACTGCGCCACCGTGCAGCCCCAAATCTAGATAAGTGGGCGATGATGCATTTTGGAAAGGCAGATCAAGGCAAGATTTACACATTTAATGGTAGGGCCATGGGGAGTGTTGCTGAACAAAGAGACCATGAGGTGTTGGTTCTTAGCTGAAAGTGGAGTAGCAGGCAAATAGGATAGTGAAGAAGTGTTTGGTATGCTTGCCTTTGTTGGTCAGAGTATTGAGTACTGGAATTGGGAGGTCATGTTGTGGCTGTGCATTGATTCGGCTACTTTTGGAATACTGTGTTCAATTCTGGTCTCCCTGCTGCGGGAAAGATGTTGTGAAACCTGAAAGGGTTCAGAAAAGATTTGCAAGGATGTTGCCAGCGATGGAGTGTTTGAGCTACAGGGAGAGACTGAATAGGCTGGGGCTGTTTTCCCTGGAGGCGTTGGAGGCTGAGGGGTGACCTTACAGAGGTTTATAAGATCAATGGGGCATGGATAGGGTGAGTAGACAAGGTTTATTCCCTGGGGTGGGGGGAATCCAAAACTAGAGAGGCATAGGTTTAGGGTGGGTGGGGAAAGATATAAAAGAGATCTAAGAGGCAACTTTTTCACAGAGAGGGTGGTACATGTATGGAACGAGCTGTCAGAGGAAGTGGTGGAGGCTGGTACAATTACAGCATTTAAAAGGCATCTTGATGGGTATACGAATAAGAAGGATTTAGAGGGATATGGGCCATATGTTGGCAAATGGGACTAAATTAATTTAGGATACCTGGTCAGCATGGACCAGTTGCACTGAAGGGTTTGTTTCTGTGCTGTACATCTCTATAACTCTAAGAGGAAAACTGCTTTCAGCACCTACAGAGTCCAAGCCCCTCAGGAATCTTACAACTTTCAATTGTTTCACCTCTTTCTCTTGAACTTCAATGAATATAAGGTGAACTGCTCGACCTTTCATCAAAGATACTACTTTTCATCCGAGGGACCTGCTAAGTGAAACTTCAATGGATGACTATGGAAAGAAGGAAAGATAGCACAAGGCATCATGTTTCTGTCTTTGTTTTCAAAAGAATGATGGCCCAATGAGATATTTTCATTCGAACGAAAATAAAAGGAAAACAGTGGGTCACTGTAGCTATGAATCTATCCTAAATATATCCTTGTGGAGTCTCTACAGCAACCAGAAGATTTTGTATTGAATTAGATTGGCACGGTGGCTCAGTGGTTAGCACTGCTGCCTCACAGTGCCAGGGAGCCAGATTCGATTCCAGCCTCGGGTGACTGTCTGTGGGAAGTTTGCACATTCTCCCCGTGCCTGCGTGGGTTTCCTCCCACAATCCAAAGGTATGCAGGTTAGGTGAATTGGCCGTGCTAAATTACCCCATAGTGTTCAGGGATGAGTAGGTTAGGTGCATTAGTTGAGGATAAATACAGGATAGGGGCAATGGGTCTGGGTGGGTTGCTCTTCAGAGGGTTGATGTGGACTTGTTGGGCTGAAGGGCCTGTTTCCATACTGTAGGGATTCTATGGGATTCAGCCCATCAATCCACAGCATCCCACCCAGATCCACAGCTAACCCACATATCCCTGGACACTATGGGTAATTTAACATGGCCAATCCACCTAACCTGTGCATCTGTGGAAGGAAACCCACGCAGACACAGTGGGTACATACAAGCTCCTTACAGACAGTCACCTGAGGCTGGAATCGAATCTGGGTCCCTGGTGCTGTGAGGGAGCAGTGCTAACCACTGAGCCATCGTGCTAACCAGATGCCAGCGATAGTAAAAACAGAATATTCTAGAAATACTCAGCTGGATTGGCAGAGTATGTGGAGAGGGAAACAAGAATTAACAAAAACAGAAATCGCAGGAAAAGCTCAGCAGGTCTGGCAGCATCTGTGGAGAGAAATCAAAGTTAATATTTCGGATCCAGTGACCCTTCTCCAGGAACAGAGTGAACCTTGCATTCAGCAGCACTTGTTCCAAACCAAAGGAAGTCAGAAATGTAAGAGATTTTGTATCAGTGAAGGAGCAGGGGGGAGGGGAGGGGAAGAATAAAGGGGTTGCCCCTGAATAGGGTTGGGGATCAGGTGAGTCCAAATGGCAGAAGATTTCATGATGTAAAAGACATTGTGCTGAGGAAGCACAAGATTACTCAGCGTTAGTATAAATGGCTGATAATGAAACTGTGAGAGAAAATCCGCTACCCCGTCCACCCACAGCTAGGCCACAAAGAGCATAAGGAACCATGTCTGCCAAAGCCACAACAGAAACTACCCAGAATGCCTCAGCCTTGACAAAACAGGCTAACTAAGACACTAGGCAGTAAACCGGAGATGACTCAAGCAGCTTCCAGACTGAGGAATATACTTCCCAAGACAGCCTGACAATAGACTTCCTCACCCTCAATAAGCACAACCACTCCCGATGCCCTAAGGACAGCCTCACTCCTCACACTTGCTGGAACTCCACAAAGGGTGCTCAGACTGAAAGGCACCAAGGCATGGAAGCAGGCCATTCAGCCCAACAAGTCCACATCAACCCTCCGAAGAGTAACCCACCCAGACCCATTGCCCCTACCCTGTATTTATCCCCAACTAATGCACCTAATCCCTGAACACTATGGGGCAATTTAGCACGGCCAATTCACCTAACCTGCATACCTTTCAAAGGAAACCCATTGATGTCAGAATGAGATAAGTGGCAGATGGAGTTTAATTTAGATAAATGCGAGGTGCTGCATTTTGGGAAAGCAAATCTTAGCAGGACTTATACACTTAATGGTAAGGTCCTCGGGAGTGTTGCTGAACAGAGACCTTGGAGTGCAGGTTCATAGCTCTTTGAAAGTGGAGTCGCAGGTAGATAGGATAGTGAAGAAGGCGTTTGGTATGCTTTACTTTATTGGTCAGAGTATTGAGTACAGGAGTTGGGAGGTCATGTTGCGGCCGTATAGGACATTGGTTAGGCCACTGTTGGAATATTGCATGTAATTCTGGTCTCCTTCCCATCGAAAAGATGTTGTGAAACGTGAAAGGGTTCAGAAAAGATTTACAAGGATATTGCCAGGGTTGGACGATTTGGACTATAGGGAGAGGTTGAATAGGCTGGGGCTGTTTTTCCTGCAACTTAAGAGGCTGAGGGGTGACCTTATAGAGGTTTATAAAATAATGAGGGACATGGATAGGACAAATAGACAAAGTCTTTTTGCTGGGGTGGGGGAGTCCAGAACTAGAGGGCATAGGTTTAAGATGAGAGGAGAAAGATATAAAAGAGACCTAAGGGGCAACTTTTTCATGCAGAAAGTGGTGCGTGTATGGAATGAGCTGCCAGAGGAAGCGGTGGAGGCTGGTACAATTACAGCATTTAAAAGATGGATGGGTATATGAATAGGAAGGAGTTGGAGGGATATGAGCCGGGTGCTGCAGGTGGGACTAGACTGGGTTGGGATATCTGGTTGGAATGGACAAGTTGGACCGAAGGGTCTGTTTCCGTGCTGTACATCTCTATGACTCTATGATTAGCACCTACTCTCACAGAGGATCAGAATTTCCCGACTCAATCACGGGCTGATTGCTGCTACCGGACGGCTGATTGTCCTCCCACTGGTTGTGTTTTACCCTTGATTGTTCTGTAATTCCCACCACATTACTGCACCCCTATAAAACTGCCTGTGCCCACTCACCAGGAACAGAACCTTTCATCTGAATGGACAGACTGTCAGTTCTGTGTCAGCCTGGTCAATTTCTCTTCCAGCAACATGGCTTGTAATAACTAGCTTGTCAATTTCACCCAGTCTGCACTAGTGTGGTCTCTGTTCTATTGGGTAATTTCTCTGACAGAAACAAAAGCAAAAAGAAAGAAACAAGCCAAAGACCTGATACAAACAAAACCAGAATGGGAAAAGAGTTTACTGTCTGAAATTGTTGAGTCAGAAGTAAAAATGCCTCACTGGGTCTCAGTTTAGAATTTAGAATTAGAATTCGGGTTTATTGTCACGTGTACTCAGGTAAGGGAGTGCAGTGAAAACTGTACAATGTCACCACACCCGGTGCCACCTTGGGAACAAAGTACCTAGTCACAGATCTTCGTTACTAAAACAGATTTAAAGAATAAAGCTACATTATAATTCTTCAGAGTATACATTAGGAAAACGAAGAAATAAAGTTAGAAGATAAGCGTTACAGTCCTTTCCACACATGGTCTCCCTCGGCCTGGGCTAAATCCCAACCAGGCGCCAGTCTGAAAGCTGCTGCAGTTTCGATCAATGAGATGGGATCTCAAGGAAAGGTATAAAATTCTTACAGAGCCGGACGTAGAGAGGAGGGTCTCCATGACTGGGACATCTAGAATCAGGGGACACAGTCTCAGGATGTGGGGTAGGCCATTTAGGATGAGGAAACTTCTGTTCTTTAGATTAGATTACTTACAGGGTGGAAACAGGCCCTTCGGCCCAACAAGTCCACACCGACCCGCCAAAGCTAAACCCATCCATTCCCCTACATTTACCCCTTACCTAACACTACGGGCAATTTAGCATGGCCAATTCACCTGACCCACACATCTTTGTGTCTGTGGGCAGAGCACCCGGAGGAAACCCACGCAGACACGGGGAGAATGTGCAAACTCCACACAGTCAGCCGCCTGAGTCGGGAATTGAACCCGGGTCTCTGGCGCTGTGAGGCAGCAGTGCTAACCACTGTGCCACCGTGCCGCCCACTTTCTCTCAAAAGGATGTGAGCCTGTGGAATTTTCTACCACAGCAAGCTGTGGAAGACAAGTCACTGAATATATTCAAGAAAGAGGTTGCTAACGTTTTATGTTTTCAAGGGAAGGGGCAGAAAGCGGGAATACGGTATTGAGTTAGAGGATCAGCCATGATCATATTGAAGGGCTGAATGGCCTACTCCTGCTCCTAGTTCCTTTGAGTGCAGAAAGCTGTAAGGTGCCCAAGCAAAATATGAGGTATCGCTCCTCAAGCTTGTATTAAGCTTTGCTGGAACGTTATAGTAGGTCAAGGGCAGCGATGTTAGTGTGGGTCAATGTCGAGAATTAAAATGGCAGGCAACCAGAAACTCAGGGCCGTGTTTGCACAGGAGTGACCACAAAGCAATTGTTCAGTCTGCACTTTCTCTCCCGATTGTATGAGAAACCACGTTGTGAACAGCAATTAGTTTTATCTTTTTTTGCTTTCTTGGGATGCGGGCATCATTGGCTAAGCCAGCATTTATTGCTTATCCCAAATTAGTTTTAAGAAGGAGGTGATAAGCTGCCTTCGTGAAATGTGTCAGTCCCAAATGTCAAAGAGTCATAGACATCTACGGCACAGAAAAAAAACAGCCCTTCAGCCCATTGAATCTACACCAGGGAAAGTTAAAAATCACACAACACCAGGTTATAGTCCAACAGGTTTAATTGGAAGCACTAGCTTTCAGAGCACTGCTCCTTCATCAGATGGTTGTCACAGAATTTATAGATCCTGTATCTTACAATTGTGTACTCCACAACCACCTGATGAAGGAGCAGCGCTCCGAAAACTAGTACTTGCAAATAAACCTGTTGGACTATAACCTGGTGTTGTGCGATCTTTAACTTTGTACACCCCAGTCCAACACCGGCATCTCCAATTAATGACACCAGGGAACAACATTCCTGATGAAGGGCTTATGCCCAAAACGTCGATTCTCCTGCTCCTTGGATGCTGCCTGACCTGCTGTGCTTTTCCAGCAACACATTTTCAGCTCTGATCTCCAGCATCTGCAGACCTCACTTTCTCCACCAGGGAACAACAGGCATTTAACTATCCTGATCCCAATTCCCAGCACTTAGCCCATAGCCTTGTTATCCTATGTGGAATGATAGACAGATTTACGTTGAAGCATGATCATTCGATTTAAGGAAATGGAGAGGTGAGGAATGGCTGGAAAATACAACCAAGAGAGAAAGTGGAAGGGGACAGAAAAACAAAATCTTTCTGATTTCGAAATCAGATACGCAGGTCAGCTTTCCCAATCGAGAATATATTTTGCCCAGTTTGACACTGGTTGTAGTAGCAAGCAGGGTTTTACATTAAAGTTCACTGTAAGATAAACGTGTTTAACTTCTTAATGGTCTGGAGATAGTCAGATCAAAGTGAAAAGTGTGCTCTCAAAGCCCCACCTAGTGGCAGGAATGTAGCACAAAACAGGGTGGCAGCTGTGACAGACCCACGATGCCCGAAGGGAAGAAGATGCCTGCATAGATTACACAGAGAAAGAGACAGTGGTGTACTAGTAAGCTGACTGGGCTACGTAATTCAAAAAGAGCTTTTCTGATGAAGGGCTTTTGCCTGAAATATCGATTTTCCTCCTCCTCGGACGCTGCCTGACCTGCTGTGCTTTTCCAGCAACACTCTACTCTCGACTCTGATTTCCAGTATCTGCAGTCCTCACTAATTCAAAAAGACCAGCCTAATGCTTTTGCTTGTTGTTGTTGTTGTTGTTAGTGGTGGGTGGTGGTGGTGTTGGTGGGGGGCTGCTGCAGGAGGAGGTGGAAGGGGGCATGGTTCCTGGGGTTGGGTTCAAATCCCACTGTTTTATTAGCAGATGTTACTTAGATTAGCCCTGGACTCATTGGAATATCAAAGAATGAGAGGTGACCTTATTGAAATGTACAAGATCCTTAATGGATTTGATGCAGAACGGTTATTTCCCCTTGTGAGAGAGTCTAGGACTGGAGGGTATAATCTCAGAGTAAGAGGCTGCACATTTGAAACAGAAATAAGGAGGAATTTTTCTTCTGGAGGTCAATAAATCAGTAGAACATAGAACATAGAATGTTAGACATAGAACATTACAGCGTAGTACAGGCCCTTCGACCCTCAATGTTGCACAAACCTGTGAAACCAATTTGCAGTCCATCTCACCTACACTATTCCATTATCATCCATATGTTTATCCAATGACCATTTAAATGCCCTTAAAGTTGGCGAGTCTATTATTGTTGCAGACAGTGCATTCTACACCCCTACTACTCTCTGAGTAAAGAAACTACCTCTGACATCTGTCCTACATCTATCACCCCTCAATTTAAAGCTATGTCCCCTTGGGCTAGCCATCACCATTCCGAGGAGAACTTGCTCTCGCTGTCCACCCTATCTAATCCTCTGATCATCTTGTATGACTCAATTAAGTCATCTCTCAACCTTCCTCTCTCTAATGAAGACAGCTTCAAATCCCTCAGCCTTTCCTCATAAGACCTTCCCTCCATACCAGGCGACATCCTGGTAAGTCTCCTCTGCACCCCTTCCAATGCTTCCACCTCCTTCCTTTAATGTGGTGACCAGAGCTATACGCAATGCTCCAAGTGCAGCCACACCAGAGTTTTGTACAGCTGCAGCATGACCTCATTGCTCCAAAACTCAATTCCTCCACCAGTAAAAGCTCACACACTGGACGCCTTCTGAACATCCTTATGAGTGGCAACTTTCAGGGATCTATGCACATGGACACCGAGATCTCTCTATTCATCCATACTATTAAGAATCTTACCATTAACCCAGTACTCTGTATTCCTGTTACTCCTTTTGTGGTACTCTTTACGTTGCTATAGTGATTATAAGGAGGTCAGTCAGGTGGACCTCATAGAATCTGGGTTCCCTGATTGGGGCTGTAACCCTAGTCCAATCAGGGAGCCCTGGCTGACAGACAGAAACAGGAGTGTCAGGGGTTCTGTCTGTTCTGTGAGCTGGCTCTGAGAGAGCTGGATCAGTGTCAATGACTCTCCATGTGTCAAGAAAGGGTGACTTGGTGACGGGATACTGGTCCCTTGTGGAGTTATTTCAGTTTTGCGGCTGGGTCTTTATGTATATTCAAGACTGAAATTGAGAGATTTTTCATCAGGAAGGGAATCAGGGGTGATGGGGAAAAAGCAGGAAAGTGGAGTTGAGGATTATTAGGTCAACCATAATCTTATTGAATGTAGGGCCTAATGATGGGCTGAATGGCCTACTTCTCTCATATAGCCGCATTTAAAGCTAATCAATAAATTGTAAATATGAAACAAGCTATTATCAACCATAACCATGACAATTATTATCAGTTGGGTGGGGTGGCAGGTGGCTCAGTGGTTAGCACTACTGTCTCACAGTGCCAGGGACCCAGGTTCAATTCCAGCCTTGGGTGACTCTCTATGTGCAGTTTGTATGTCCTCCCTGTGGGTTTCCTCTGGGTACACCATTTTCCTCCTATAGTCCAAAGATTTGTGGGTTATCCATGGTGAATGCAGGGTTACAGGGATAGGGTAGGGGGTTGTGGCTGGGTGGGATGGTCTTTGGAGGGTTGATTTGCCAAATGGCCTGTTACAACACTGTAGAGATTCTATGACTCTATGAATTGTTATGAAGTAGTCATTGTTCTAGTCTCATATTGGAGAGACACCCAACTAATAATAACAGATTAACCTGCAGCAAGCGTTGAGAACCTCACACTAATCACAGCCAGTGCAGGAGCTGAACCCACAGTGTTGGTGCTACTCAACATCACAGGGCTAACCAACTCATGGATTGCCAGAGTAACCTCTGTGGGGAGTTGAAGGCCTTGGGATATTATTGTTAATCCAGAAACTCAGCTAACAACTTGGGGACCAAGTCCTGAGGTGGCAGACGGTGGGATTTGAATTGAATAAAACTCTGTAATTAAAAATATAATGACTACCATTGTCAATTATTGGGAAAAACCCATCTGGTTCACTAATGAAGGAATCCGCCATCCTTACCTGCTCAGGCCTACATGTGACTCCAGACCCACAGCAAAATGGCTGACCTTTAACTGGGCAATAAATACTGGCCTGGCCAGTGATGCTCACATCCCATGAATGAACTTCTTAAAAACCCCACGTAAGGAAGTCTGCCATCTTCATATGATCTGGTCTAAATGCGATTCCAGAGCCGCCGGAATGTGGTTGAGCCATAAGTGTTCTTCGATGTTGTCAAGTAAATCAGTAACCATGGAATCCCTACAGTGTGGAAACAGGCCCTTCATCACAACAAGTCCACACCGACCCTCCAAAGAATAACCTACCCAGACCCATTGCCCTATTACTCTCCATTTACCCCTGATTAATACAACTCACCTACACATCCTTGTGGGACTCTGGGCTATTTAGCATGGCCAGTTCACCTAACCTGCACATCTTTGGATTGCAGGAGGAAACCAGAGCAAACTCAAGCAGACACGGGGAGAACATGCAAATTCCACACAGACAGTCACCCAAGGCTGGAATCGAGCCCAGGTCCCTGGCACTGTGAGGCAGCAGAGCTAACCACTGAGTCACCGTGCCACTTATACCTCAAGGGCTGTGAGAGCAAATCTTGCCCTTGCCAGTGACACCATGAGAGGAGTTTATTTTAAGAACGCACCTCTTAGAATGCTCTAATGCTCATCCCAGCCAGTGAGCAGCTTTTGATGCAAAAAAAGAAATTGCTGACAAAACTCAGCGAGTCGGGCAGCATCAGGGTTGGGGGCGGGGTGTGGAGAAAGCGGAGTTAACATTTTGGCTCCGGTTCTGATGTCCAGTCGCCAGACTCAGAATGTTAACTCTGCCTTTTTTTCCCCACAGATGCTGCCCGACCCGCTGAGTTTCACCGGCAGCCTCTGTGGGTTATTTTTGTTTCAGGTCGCCAGCACTCGCAAGTTGTCTGTTTTAACCCGAGCGTTTTGGAAGGGTAGCGACTGTTTCGAATGTAGGAAGGGCAAGCCCCCGCAAGTCACCATCTCGGGATAATCCGTTTTAGTGAGATTGGCCGAGGGATAAACATTGCGTAGGGCCCTGGGGAGGATTCTCCCAGTTTTTTTTTGTCAAAATATTGCCGCAGAATCCTGCATGTTCAGCTGAAAGAGCAGATGGGGCTTTGGTTAAACATCACGTGCAAGCGATGATGCCTCTGATAGTGAGGCATAAACAAGTGTACAGTTTACAGAACAAATATATAGAAAGCTCAGATCCTTCTAAGGTTCCTTCAGCAGTGCCCCAGTGAATTGCTGGTGTATAATGAAAGCCTGGGTGACAATTCCCAATGGTTGGGTGCTTTCTGCTTGGGCAGGAATAGACGCCTGAGACTTTGACCACCAGACGTTGCATCGTGAATGGGTCTTTGAGGGTTTTTTTTATTGAGTTGGCTCCAATGCACATGTGAGAGGCTCCAAGCACAAATTCCCATGCCAAGGGGCATTCAGGATTTCCCCCTTCGCCAGCGACGCCAGAGTTGACCCGTTAATGTTGCTCTCTGTAGCTACCCCACCTCCATCTCCCCTACCCAGTGGCTCTGCAGCAGAGGTGGCACTGGCAAACCGGCCCTTTCTCCTGCTCAGCCTCTCATCATGCGCCAATCCGGTCGGGACCAGCCTTGGATGTGAGAGGCAGTGATGGTGCCCCCGCTGTCAGTCTCTTCACCCTGCAACCTGCCTTCTGCTCTCCCACCACTGTCTGGCCACATTGCCATCCCATGGTGCCTGGAAGAAGGAAAGTGGAAAGGGAAAAGTGGAGCAGATTGAGGGTCACAGTTAAGATTACTTACAGTGTGGAAACAGGCCCTTCGGCCCAACAAGTCCACACTGACCCTCCAAAGAGCAACCAACACAGACCGATTGTGTACTTATAGAGACCACCGTGTACCCAACAGAAATCACCGTGTAGCCATCAGAGATCATTGTGTATCCATCGGAGATCATTGTGTACCCATCAGAGATTATTGTGTACCCATTAGTGATTAGTGTACTCATCAGAGATCTGTGTGTACCCATCAGTAATCATCGTGTACCCATCAATGATCATCGCATACCCATCAGCAATCAACATGTACCCATCAGTGATCATCGTGTACTCATCAGAGATCAACATGCACCCATCAGATATCACTGTGTACCCATCAGTGATCATCGTGTACGCATCAGAGATCAACATGTACCCATCAGTGATCATTGCATACTCATCAGAGGTCATCATGTACCCATCAGAGATCAAAATGTACCCATCAGTGATTAGTGTACTCATCAGAGATCAGTGTGTACCCAACAGTAACCATCGTGTACCCATCAGCAATCAACATGTACCCATCAGCGTTCATCGTGTACTCATAGACACCACCGTGTACCCATCAGAAATCACTGTGTACCCATCAGAGCTCATTGTGTACCCATCAGAGATCACCGTGCACCCATTAGGAAATATGGCGTATATGTTAGTGGAAGTCATGTAGTATGGTTGAGTGGTGTGGCTGTCCTGTTTGAATAATAGATAGTGTGTGCAAGCTGCAAAGATGGTTATGAGGCTTACAGAAAACACGTGAGCGAGAGCCAAAGCTATGAAGTAGATGTATGATTTATGGCTGATAGTGACTTCTTATTGTTGTGTGATGAGCTTTGATGAATAGAATTGAGGCTAATAGTTCTGGTGTAAAGAAAGGGTGTTAGAAGATTAATATGCTGGTAATGATCATTCACACAAGGACATTGCAGCACTGCATTGGGTCCTTGGGTACTTCACTGTATTGATCGTAAGGGCTGACATTGCGTCCTGTGGAGGTTGTTGGGAGGGTCTCCTGCATGCCTTGTGATTAGAGGGCAGCTCTCTTCCTAACCAGATCCCCCACCAACGTCTCCGTTGTTACATCTGAGTACATTGGAGCACAATCGCTGCCCTGGTGTGACATAAATCAGTCTTCTCTTGTTGGGAATAACTCCTCCAGCCCCCTTTCCAGCTCCTGATCCTTCCAGAATTCACCTCCGTGGTAAGAGATGCAGACTGACTCTAATTGGCACATGAAGGTGGGCCCCCTGCTGAGAGAATCTGAGGCTCAGGTGCACATTTAACAGCAAAATGCACGTGGATACCATGAAATAAACAGGTAACACAAAGTTTGAGCACTGCGTGCATCAGAAGGAGTGAGCACGGGTTAACTGCACACTGTGACAGCCCCATCCACTTTTTGTGGGGGCCCGTGCTGGAATTGAATGCTTTCCCCCATCTAGCTGGTTTCACTCATGACCCTTCGTTTGAGCAGTTCGTATCCAGGTCCCAGGCGGAGGATTGCGGCAAGGGATTTTAGGATTGTTTCCCATTGCAATCAAAGTCAATGAGCAGCAAAATAAAAATTATCTTAAAGCTGTAAACAACGGAAAAGCTTATTTTTATGACCTCAGGATGTTGCAAAGAATTTCCCGGCCAATGGTGTGCTTTTTGAACTGTTGTCATTGCTGTAAACACAGCAGCTAATTCACAAACGGCAAGTTTGCACAAGCAACAATGGCAGAACTCTTCAGATCACCTGCGATGATGTTTGAGGGATAAAAACTGGCCAGGACCCTGGGGAGAGTTTATTCTTCAAAAGACCCTTTGTGGGATTAGTTTTTTAACTTCCTCACAGGGGGCCAACTCTATTTCAGGTTAATATGCCTTGCAAATGCCAACACCAGTAACCCTGTAGCTCTCCCTCAGTCAACCCAAGCCCTCACAGCGTCTCGATAGGTCTTAACTTGCTCGTTCAAGGAATTGGGGGCCATTTTTGGTACCTGCTGACCATCTCCGATTGCCCTTAAACTGAACGGCTTGCTAGGCTATTTCAGACAGGAGTTAAGAGTCAACCGGATGGATTCATACAGTAACGCCTCTTTCTCCTCAGGAGGATCAGGATATTCGGCATGTCCATAAGGACCCTCGCCAACCTTTACAGATGCACCATAGCAAGCATTCTATCTGGATACATCACAGCGTGGTACGGCAACTGCTCTGCCCAGGACCGTAAGAAACTACAGAGAGCTGTGAACACAGCCCAGTCTATTATACAAACCAACCTTCCATCCATTGGCTCCAGCTACACTTCCCACTGCCTCAGCCAACATCATCAGAGAACCCCTCCCACCCTCCGGTTATAATCTCTTCCAACCTTTGCTGTCAGGCAGTAGATACAAAAGCTTAAACACATGTACCAACAGGCTCAAGGACAGCTTCTTCTCCGCTGTTATTAGATTTCTGAATGGGCCTCTCAAATCTTACATCTAACGTTGACCCCTCTTCCCGTGTACCTTCTCTGCAGCCATAACATTGCATTCCTCGCTTTGCTCAATCGCCCTAATGTTCTGTGTACAGTATGCTCTGCCTGTACTGTATGCAAAACAAAACCTTTCATTGTACTTAGGTACATGTGACAATAATAAATTTTAAAAAATCAAATTAATTCATAAGGGTGACAAGAGTTAATGTCTCAGGTCCGGTGACCCATCCTCAGAATTCGGTCACTGAACCCGAAACGTTAACTCTGACTTCTCTCCACAGATCCTGCCGAGGTTTTCCAGCAGTTTCTGTTTCTGTCTCCGAATCGCAGTTCGTTCGGTTTTGACTAAAGATGACAGAGGTCCTTCCCTGAAGGACATTAGTGAACCTGTCTGGTTTTCAAAGCAATCATTGACAGTTTTGTGGTTCTCCATTAGCTTTCAACCCCAAATTTTACTCATTGAATTCAAATTCCATCTCCTGCATGGTGTGACTTGACCCCATTTCTCCAACTCATTAGCCCATGCCTTTGGATTATTAGTCCAGTCGGATTATATGCACCATCATCTCACCTTGAGCCTGCAAGCTTAAAATGTAGCAACAAGCATGTAGCAAGTTCTACACATGACACCTTACACAAGGGTCAAATGCTTCTCCTATTGTAAAGTTGATTGGATAATAAAGCTACTTTGTCACAACAGATCCAGGGCTGGTTTCTACTTCATAGATTATTTATAATTGGTGGTAGCAATTTGGATTTTTCAAAATTTATTCATTAATGGGATGTGAGTGTCGTTGTTTGTGCCTAGTTGCCCTTTGAGAAAGTGGGGGTGAGCTGCCTATTGACTGTCTGCAGTCCACCTGCTGTGGGTTACCCCACCATGCCCTTAGGGAGGAAATTCCAGGATTTTCACCCAGCAAAAGTGAAGGAACGGCAATGTATTTCCAAGTCAGGATGGTGAGTGAAGGGGAACTTGATAGGGGTGGTGTTCCCATGCATCTGCTGCCCTTGTCCTTCTAGATGGAAGTGGTTGTTGGTTTGGAAGGTGCTGTCTGTGGATTGTTGGTGAATTGCTGCGTTGCCTCTCATAGATAGCACACACTGCTGCTACTGAGCGTCGGTGGTGGAGGGAGTGGATGCTGGTGGGTGTGGTGCCAATCGAGCGGGCTGCTTTGTCCTGGATGGTGTCAAGTTTCGTGTTGGACTTGCAGTCAACCAGGCAAATGGGGATACAAGATTACCTGAGTGACAGGAAACAGAGGCTGATGGTCAATGGATATTTTTCAGGCTGGAGGAAGGTTTGTTGTGGAGTTCTCCAGAGATCACTACTGGAACCCCTGCATTTACAGTATAACACAACACAGCACAGGAATAGGCCCTTCGGCCCAACAAGCCTGCACCAATTCTTAATCCTTACTTAGACCCACTACTTATTGCTCATGTGCGGTTTCTATCAAATAAAAGCAAATTACTGCGGATGCTGGAATCTGAAACCAAAAGAGAAAATGCTGGAAAATCTCAGCAGGTCTGACAGCATCTGTAAGGAGAGAAAAGAGCTGACGTTTTGAGTCCAACTGACCCTTTGTCAAAGCTTGAACTCAAGGGGTCAGTTAGACTCGAAACGTCAGTTCTTTTCTCTCTTTGCAGATGTTACCAGACCTGCTGAGATTTTCCAGCGTTTTCTCTTTTGGATTGTGGTTTCTATCCCTCTGTTCGCCTCCTCTTCATGTGTCTATCATATCGTTTAAACATGCTTGCTTCTACCACCTCTACTGGCAGTGTGTTCCAGGCACCCACCACCCTCTGTGTCAAAAATTTTCCTTGCACTTTTTACTTAAACTTCCCCCTTCTCGCCTTGAACCTTGCCGTTGACCGGGGGAAAAGCTTCTGACTATCCACCCCATATCTGTCTCTCATAATCTTGAACACCTCCATCAGATCGCCCTCTCAGCCTCCGTCTTTCCAATGAAAAACAATCTTAGTTTATCCAATCTCTCCTCATAACTAAAACCCTCCAGGCCAGGCAACACCCTGGTAAACCATCTCTGCACCCCTTTCAAAGCATCCACCTTCCTGACATATATTAAGCATCTGGACCTAGATGTGCAAGGGATAATTTCAATGTTTGCAGATGACACTTAACTTGGAAGAATTGTAAGCTGTTAGGTGGACAGTGTGGAACTCCAAGTGGACATTGACTAGCAGGTGGAGTGAGCAGAAAGGTGGTAGGTAAGATTCAGTGCAGAGAATGGTGAGGTAATGGAGGAAAGAACATCGAAGGACAATATCAAATGAGAGGAACAAGACTAAATGGGATGCAGGAACAATGGAACCTGGGTGTAAATGTGCACAGACCATTGTAGGTGGAAAAGCACAGCAGTTCAGGCAGCATCCGAGGAGCAGTAAAATCGACGTCTCGGGCAAAAGCCCTTCATCAGGAATAAAGGCAGAGAGCCTGAAGGGTGGAGAGATAAGTGAGAGGAGGGTGGGGGTGGGGAGAAAGTAGCATAGAGTACAATAAGTGAGTGGGGGAGGGAATGAAGGTGATAGGTCGGGTGGGAGGGTGGAGTGGATAGGTGGAAAAGAAGATAGGCAGGTAGGACAAGTCATGGGGACAGGTGAAGAGAGCAGTAAATAAAGAATTCAATGTTCTTGGTTTTATTAATGGAGGTAAAGATTACAAGAGCAAGGAGGTTATGTTGAACCTGTATAAGATACTTGTTGGATCTCATAGAGTTATAGACTCTTACAGACTTTGGCAATAGACCCTTCAATCCAACCATTACATGACAAACATGATCCCAAGCTAAACTAGTCCTACCTACCTACTGCAGGTCAATATCCCGCCCAAACCTTTCCTATTCGTGTACTTATCCAAATGTCCTTTAAATGTAGTAATTCTGCCCACATCCACCACTTCCTCAGGAAGTTCATTCCGCATGTGAACTACCCTGTGTAAAAAGTTTGCCTCTCACGTCTTTTTAAATCTCTCTCCTCTCACCTTAAAAATGTGCCCCTTCATCTTGAAACTCCCCATCCTAGGGAAGAGACATCTACCATTAACCCTAGCTATACCCCTCATCTCATCTGGTGTGTTACATATAGCTGTGGGTGCCATGTTATGGGAAAGATGTCATTACACTGGAGAGAGAGTGCGGAAGTGATTTCCAAGATTGATTCCTGGATTGAAAAACTTCAGTTCTGGGGGTAGATTGTAGAAATTGGGAGCATTAGACACGAAAGCCGAGAGTAGATTTGATAGAGGATTCCAAAATCATGAGTGGGCTGGATAGAGGAGATAGGGAGAGGCTGTACCTGTTCATAAAAAAGACAAGAAGGAAGGGCACAGACAAAAACTGATGTGCAAAAGAAGCAAGGACGATGCGAGGAAAGCTGAGTCGTTAGAATCTGGAAATGTCTGGAAGTGTGGTGGAGCCAAGTTCAACTGAAGCCTTGAAAAGGGTTTTGGATAATTATTTGGATAGAAATAGAGCACAAGGATATGGGCTGACAACGAAGGAGATTGGCACTGGACCAATGCTCTTTGGAAGAGCA